>NC_142800.1:73447041-73621322 GCF_049724085.1 Artemia sp. Qi Xiang Cuo
GTTATTTCTGAGCATGAGCTAAACAAATGGAAAGACTCCAATGAAAGCTTAGTTAATAATATTGGAACTAACAATCCAAAGAATAGGTACCCCCTAACAAAACCCCAATTTTTTGAAAAATTTGAATTAGACCATATCAAAGATACGCAATTAAAGGAAAAATTATGTGAATTACTTTGGAACTTTAGAGATATTTTTTCTACATGTGAGGAAGACATCGGGTTGATACCATTTTATCAACACTCTATCCAAACCACAGGGTTACCTGTAGCTAAACAACCCTATCGCATCCCCCATCCCTACAAAGGCTGGTTAAAAAATAAAATCCGCGAGTTAGAAAGAAATAATATAATACGGCCGAGTATAAGCCCGTATTCAGCCCCCGTTATACTAGTATCAAAAAAGAACAAGGACCTTAGACTTGTAGTGGATTATAGAGCCTTAAATAAGCAGGTAGTAAGTGACAAATTCCCCCTACCCCGAATTGATGAAATCCTGGATTCCATTTCAACCAAAAATAAAATTTTTACCTCTCTTGACCTCACCCAGGGTTATCACCAGGTTAAGGTAGCAGATAAGGACGTCTATAAAATGGCCTTTTCAACGAAGGAATGTGGTTCTTATGAATATTTGAGGGTACCCTTCGGACTCAAAACTAGTTCAAGTGCATTATGTAGACACCTGTTACAATTGTTAAGAGGCATAAAAAATATTATCCATTTTGTGGATGATGTTATTTGTGTGGGAGAAACACCAGAGGACCATTTAAATACATTAACCAAAGTTTTCGAAAAATTCAGAGAGGGTAACTTGAAATGTAGACCGGAAAAAGTAAATTTATTTCAATCCGAAATAAAATTCTTAGGAATGATGGTGACCCAGGGTCAAATATCACCGGACCCTGAAAAGATCAAATGTGTAGAGAATGTTAAGCCGCCAAAAACCATGAAACAATTAAGAGGCGTTATTGGTTTAACCAGTTATTTTAGAAAATTTATACGTAACTACGCCCAAATCGCAAAACCCCTAACAGATCTAACTAAAGGGAATTCCCAAAATGTTACCTGGTCTCAGGAAGCTCAACCCTCTTTAGACACTCTCAAGAAAGCTCTTACTTCTGAACCAATATTAGCGTTACCAGACTTTGAAAAAGGTAGATTCGTGGTTACCACAGACGCATCAGCTCTAGGTATCGGTGCAATTCTTTCTCAAATAATCCTCGTGGAAAATAACCCAAATCCCCCACAGGACCCCCCTCAAAAAACAGAGAAAGTCATATGCTCTTCAAGCAGAACACTAACCAAAGGAGAAAGTAGTTATTCAGCAACGCAAGTGGAGTTATTATCTATAATTTACCACTTAGATGAATTTAGACATTATTTATTAGGACCAAAATTTAAACTGCGCTCGGACCATAAAAGCTTACAGTACCTAAGCACATTCAAGAATCCAACCGAAATTTTAGCGCGATGGATAATGAAAATCCAGGATCTGGATTATGAATTTGAACATGTGACCGGTAAACAGAATGCCCCTTGCGATTACCTAAGTAGATACCCTGAGAATAACTCTTCAGATAATGAAACTAAACAAATAAATGCCATTAATCTAAGTAAACAAAAACAAAAGAAGAATATACCAAAAATCCTCACAGAAGAAGAAGGACCACGAGTAATTCCTTTATCCCTAAACAATATTAAAAGAAACCAAGTTAAGGATGCAATGTGTTTGACCCTCATTAACTACTTCGTGAATTCAGACAATCTCCCTGATAAGTTCAGAGCCCGAAGACGGGAAATAGACAATTTTTATTATGACTTTGACGAAGAAATCCTTTGCAGGATAGTGACAGGCGAAACAAATAGAAATCAAATCTTAATAATCCCAGAACTTCCCCAAAACTTAATAATACCCGCCTGTGAGTACGTCCATTTGGAAATTTGCGGACACTTAGGATTAACCAAGACATTTCACAAGCTAAGACAATACTTTTATGTCCCGTCGGCCTTAACAAAACTCAAAGATTTTATAAGTACATGTGAAGCTTGCAACTTAAGAAAAAATCCTCAAGCGTACCCTAATCCCCCCTTGGGAAGAGTGCCAATAGCAAGGTTCCCTTTCGACATCGTTTCATTTGACCTTTTTGGTACAAGTGGAGGATTACCTGTTTCTAATAGAGGTCATACTTGCATCCTCTCAGTAATAGACCATTTTACCGGCTTCACTTTTGCCAAAGCATTGAAAAATCAAGGCGCATATGCCACTAGTAAAGCCCTAGCAAAAATATTTTTGGAGTTTGGCGTTCCTCAACGTGTCATTAGCGACACTGGAACTAACTTCGTTTCTAAGGGAACAAATGATCTAAGGGGTTTCCATAAAATATAAAAACTAGTACCCTCCCCCTACCACCCCCCATCTAATGGAAAAATTTAAAAAAGGAACAAAATATTGTAAAATGTTTTAAGTATTTATTAAAAGGACAAACGACAAGAGTGGGATCAATATCTACCTTACTTGACTAATGTAATTAATACGGCATACTCGGAAACGACTAAAGAAAGTCCATTTTTTCTTTTATTCGGACGCGACTTTGAAATACCTTATCAAGAAATCATAGAATCAAGACAATATTACAATAGCACAGAGGACTATAAGCAAGATTTTATAAATAAGATGAGAAGAACCTATAAAATAGTTAGACAAGAGTTGGAAAAATGTAAAATGAATCAAGAGTTGAGGAATAAACCCAAAATCAAAGGAAATATAAATTTTAAGGTAGGCGACCGTGTCTATCTGAAAAATGAAGCTAAATTGGAAGGCAAAAAACTTTCCAATAAATATTCAGGACCCTACAGAATAATCAAAAAATATGACAACGAATTTACTTTTAAAATGATAAATCCAGAAAACGGAAGAACATACAAGGCACATGTAAGCCGTATGAAAGGTGCCAAATACCCCGTTAAATGGGCACCCGAACCCTCATCTTCAGATTCATCAAACACGGAAAATCAATTTCCTAAATCCAGGCTATCCGAACTAAAACCCTTTAATTTCAAACAAAACTATTTTGAAAACAATAGCGAAGAGGAAGATTTTGAAGAATTTTTGGCCATGAAAAATCTAGTCATCCCTAAAAGAAAATCCCTAATACCCATACCTACAAGAACCCCAAAAAACCCAGACAGCTTGTCCACAGAAAACTCAGAGCGAGAGGTGGATTATACGCTGTCGCCAAAAACCCAATTTTTCCCCGATAGAATTTCAACTCCATGTCCCCCCAAAAGATTTCCTGATGACATAGTATCCCCAGCACCCCCAATAGAAAGACCCCTGTCGCTACAGGAGGAACTAAACAGAGCCGTGGAAACCCCAGGTACAAAAAGGAGGAAGACTCCTCCCAGGGATAAAAATACAAAAAACCTGAGAGAGGCTATGGACATTATCAATTATCCGATAAAAACAAGGCAAAGTACCTTGCCGTGGACACAGGAACGCCCTGAAGATGAAAACTTGGGACAGTACCATCACATAACGGTATCCAAAGTAAAACCCAAAGAATCTCACTCCTGGAAACAGACCATGTTACGAAATACACCACACCCCCCGGAAGATATGGCATTCAAGCAGTGGAGACATTCTCCAAAAGTATTTGACTCCTCCATAAGTTCCCAAGAATCTTTTAACTCCCCAGAGACAGGACCTCAGCGTGAGGAAATAGAAAATAAACCATCAACTTCTAGAGCAGACGAGATATACGAAGCAACAGCAGGTGATACCACAAAACCTCAAGGGACAACCCCAAGAAAGCCGTAATGATGAATCCTCAGAAACTAGTTCTACCGAATCCGACGATGACCTTCAAAACGCACAGAAACAAAAACCTACTTCGGCTACCGCCCATGCAAAACAAGCTAAGGCAAAAGGCCAGAAATTCCTTTCGAAACAATACAAGAAATTTGATCTAATCTCAATGGGAAAGTCAAAAAAGAGTAAAACGCCAGAAACTGAACAGGAAACTACCACGAAATCTGGCAGAATTAGTAGGAAACCAGACAAATGGAAATACGTCTAGAAATTGAATAACCCAAAAAACTTATAAGTGAATAATAATAAATCGAAATGAGCAGTTGAAAGAAAAAGAAACATATAGAGACGACATACAATAAAAGAAACCCTTGAGATTCAACAGGTTGATAATTAAATCTTTCCAGATAAACGGAATTCCGGCTTGACAAAGAAAAACCAGACGATAAAAGAAAAACAAGAATTATTCAACCCCTTCTACAGGAAGAGGGATAACTAGTGCAATCCTATTACTGACAGAACAAGTATGGATCAGCTATTTCAAGCACGAGCAAAACTCCTAGTGGCATCGGCCGAATTAATAACGGAAAAATATAAAATTGAAAATATGATAGAAACCGTACTTAATTCGCTTAGCGAAGTTAAGGACTCCCAAGAAAAAATGAACAAGAAGATAACTGAGATCCTAATTACTAAGCAAAGAGACAAGTTAATGGAGGCCCAATTTATAGAGGTGAAAGAACGAATCACCAAGATCCAGAATGAAATGGAATCAATCAGTGACACTGCACTTGTCGAGGGATACAATTATCCCGACCAGATCCTAAAATTACAAATATTGTACGATAAATTGCAGGAAATTGGAAAAAAAAGTACAAGATTATAAGAGCAGTACCATCCTGTCCGCGGCAATGGCAATACAAGAACTCCTAACACCCCAGAGGGCAAAGATTCTGGAAATGCAACATAAGTACGACCACTTGAAGGCACAAAAAGAAATAATTAAGCTGCAACAAGATATCTTAGAGAAACAGCTAAAAGAGAACCATATCGAAATTAATAAGGAACTACAGAAACAGAGAGATTTTTGCTCAAATTTAGGACAAATGGTTGCAACATGTTTTACCGTTGAAATTGATCTACCCCTCAGCCCCCATTTGGAAAATCTTCTTACTAATAGTTACAACGAAGGATCATCCCAACCTGCATATTTTGCGATTCCAAATCAGGCTCGTCAGCATCACATGAAACCCCAAGTGGAAACTAATCAGCAGAATCCTCCAACGGATAATAATATAATTACGAGGACCCAGTACCCTGACGCCCAAGAGAATGCTATTACGGGCCAAGATCCCTCAAAAAGCTATGAACAACAAGAAACACCCAAAACCCAACCGTCGCCAGAAGCCGCAGAAAACTAAGAAATACCAGACAACAGAATAAATCGAGCTAAACAAAAACAAAAAGAGGTAAAAATTCTTCCTCGTCAAACTCCCCTTCTAATACATTAAAACAACTACTTTTTATAGAATGTGATGTTTAGCGACAAAATATTAGTAAGAACCCGAATGGTATCGATAAAAATATTTAAAAAATATAATTTTTTTTCTTATTTAAATAAACAATCATTTACATAAAAAATAAATAGATAAATAAATGCCTATTAAAAATTAAATTTTAAAAAAAAAAAAAAAAAAAATGCAATGAATAGAAAACCTTATATTAAATTTTTCAATTTAAAACGACGGGCGGATACCCCCCCCAGAGTCGGAAGCCTGACGATGACAAGGGAGCGCTTAATGAGGAGATTTACTTCAGGGCACGATACAATGATCAAATCCGTGTCCTAGGTTCGGCCGCCTATCAATCCATAACCCCAGTCCACTAAATCCCAAAAAATTACTTTTAACTCAAAAAAAAAAGTATTCGGATCGGCGCTTCAGTAGATTCTGTATCTTCTCAAAATCAAGTTGTGGAATATTTATTTTTAATCATCATGCCAACGACATAATCAAATACGGAACTCCAAAATATAATAAATTTAATAAAAGGAAAAGATGACCGAAAATAAACACAAACCATACTTGCCGTAAAAGCTATGAAATACCAAACAACTTAAAATATTAAGTCAAAAAAAGTATACACGCAAGTTATTATTGTATTAATCACCCAGCTAAGAAACAATTAGGAAAACAGGTAATCAGCGGCAACATAATAATCAAGCTTATCACTTCCACTAGATAGTTAGATGTGTGCATATATGTATGTATGTATACGTATATATATGTATATATGTGTCAGAGAATAACAGCACAAGGCATGATTGACCCGCAAATAAGCATACGATAATTAACCAAATTATAGATATAGGACCTCTGTCAATCCAAATAACAGAAGCAGGCCTCAGTCATTATGTGAACTGAAAATTCTGCAAAAAATTAAACAATCGAAAACAATTCGAACAAACAATAATGGTAAATTGATAGACTCACCAACGTGTTCCTCCGAACACAACCACAAACTCCAATGCATTCCAAAAATTACAAAAGCCAAAACGACGAAATTTGGCCATCCACAGCCTCACCCCCGTGTGTTTCCGCTTGTTTTACCTCAAAAATGTACGTACCACAAGTAAATACAAAAAATGTATTGACCCTACCGTGCACAATGCGTATTAGTCGGACTCCACTTCGATCCATAGATTGGGAAATACAATAACTTTTACATAAGTATTAGTGCAAATTTTCATTATTGTAGACGAAGAGTTATTAATAAATCAGAACAGCATCGGAGGACTCAATCGTCCTTCAAATCCTTTAAAACCCCTAAGATTTATGATAGTATAGTCAAACCACATAAGCATAAAGCCCTCGAGTTAAATCGTCTTCACTTTTCATTTCTTCACCCGTGTGATATCGTGTACTCTGAGTTAATTGCATACCTATAGTTGATAGTCTATTAGCATAAAAACTAATAATCAGCTTAACATACCAAGATGTTACTAAAATATCAAACCCTCAAATCAAAAAAATTGACACTCATAAAAATGAGGAGATTATAAAAAAAAAAAAAATATACAATAGCTTGCCTTCAAAAATTGATATCAAAAATATATCCTTAATTATAAATCTGGTCGTATATTGCTTATAGAGTGGTCGGGTATAACAAAAAACAAATAAAATAGTACAAGGTTCCGTTCCGGAATCTAATTTAATAAAGGAAATCAATTGCTAGAAGCTTGATATAAAACGAAAATTTCATTAACATTAAAAAAAAAAAAAGAAGGAAAAATAGTTCGCAAGCAAAACGTAAAAATAAATCCTATATAAAAACCCCATAGCACTTAAAGATAAATCAACATCGTAGAACTTAAAATGCTAAATTCCATAGGCAGACTTCAGCCTATAGAAACGTAATAGAACATTTTAGTAAGGGATAAGTCCTTTCGTAGGAACTAAAGATTGCTCTTTTGTTTCCTGTTTTAGAAGTCTCGACATCTTGTTCGAATATTGGTCATAGAATGATGCAGTACAATCAAGAATATATAAAATAAATATAGAATTCTCTTTCAAAAAGAAAAGTATTGTCAGGAATTCAACGTAAAATAACCGTAATTTAAAAGTAAAAAAAAATTGTAAAATTTAAACCCATATATCGGTCATAAATTTTTACCAATTGAGGTGCAATATAATCCGGGTCCCCAGTGGTGCTTCCCCAGAAAAAAAAAAAGACAAGAACCAAAAAAAAAGAGAGAGACAATTTGTTTAGTTTAATTCCTGTAATGGCGTAGTCGAACGCTAATTAACATATCTTTAAGCCCGGTATGAAAATACCATAAATAATATTGCTTCGATAAGTAATTCCTGTAATATAGAAAATAATTTCGTATCATTCGTTAACCAAGAAAAGACGCAAATAGTTAACAATGTCATATAATAACGTAACTGCGAAACACAAGTAAGACAGGCTAAAGCAAAAAAAGAGGAATTAATTTATTTAATTTTTTATTTACTAAGTGACACCCATCTATTGTAGAATAAGGTCTATCTCAAAAACAGCAGTATCACTAACAAAAATTAGAACCAACGTCAAAGATACTTAAACAAGTAACTGTGTAAGTGACCATATTTGTAATTTTATAAGTAATTGTGTTAAATATAATGACGTTATTGCCAAACAGCCGCTAAGGGTAAAACGAAACCAATCATCAATAAAAACTGCCAATTGTATCAATTATTATAAATATAAATTTTCCTATAAAAATATGTAGCAAAAAAAAAAAAAAAAAATAATAACCAAATATAAGACCAATGCAATTCTGCCTTGATGCGGCCTAGTAACTTCTTCACAAACCAAATAATAAAACGATAAGAAAAAAAAAAATTTTCTCAAGACGATTATCGCGTGTACCTGCAGAAAAACAGTATTTACCAAATTTTTACTAACCTTATAAACGAGCCACGGCCTTTGGTCAGAGTTAATCCCTATTCCCCCAGTAAGGAATAAAATATAGTAAGTCACACATGTTTTCAAGAGCTAAATCTCGTCAACTATGGAACAAGTATAATTAACTGAAGTTACCAAGGCAATAGTAAACCTATATATGATTAATTCAAGGGTAATTTCAATGACAGTCATGCTGAAGTTAAGTTGTAAAGGAGAACAAGCGAATAAATTGTAGCATCTGTAAAGCGCTACTGCCCTTTGCTCTGAGAAATGTTTCCGAAAACCCTAAATCATAAGGTAAATCAAAGCTAAATCCTTGAATTCTCTCCTTAAATCAAGTTCCGACAGACGAAAAACCTAATGAAGATTAACACGATAAAATGCCAAAGAAAAGGAACCACAGAATGAAATGGGTAATGTTCAAATCAAACTTGCGAGTCCCCCCCCCTTTTTTTTATAGTCGCACAGCTCACCGGTGTGGCAAGTAGGTGGCATAACGCATAGTGCCGCGCGATAAAAAAAAAAAAAAAGTTAAGAGACTATTCGGCGAATACTTTTTAGAATCAACTTAAAAATAAAAACATATACCTGTGAAAATCTTAATAAAACCAAACCTGCGCCATGTGGCAAAACCCCTATCACAAAAAAATGCGGAAACGTAATGAATGCAAAAAAAAAACAGCTATACGTAATTATTTGCGCACTTTTAGGCGAAAATCGGGCCAATCCGCCGATTCCTAATTATTCACCCCCAGAATAGGAATAAAACATGCCCTACGACAACCCAGAAGGATTATGATTGAAAATAATCTATTTTATTATGTAACAGGACCGCCATATAAAACAGTCCCTTGCGTGTAATGATCTGGTTTTCAAGAAACCCTAAATCAATCAAGCTTTAGACAACACATTTTAATTTCTACCCTTCAACGAATACGCTACAAAACTTAAATATATCTTAATTTCAAAAAAAAATCCCAAGAAAAAAGAATTACAGATATTATAAGTAACATTATAATCAAATTTATGAGCCCCCCCCCCCTCAATCGTGCGGCATCTTAGTGGCATCAAAATATAGCAACAACGAATGTATTTTAATTTTCATTTGAGAATTATAAAGGAATTAAGTTCATATGGCCTATGCCAAACTACGAAACTCTCAAGTAATAACGCCACGTGGTAGAGATATGAAAAGCATTATAGACTAGTGTGTTGTTGTCGGGCTATGTACTGAATTTTGACTCCCAAATCAGTATCCTTGTTTGTGAGGATTATTCAGCTAAAATTTACTTGATGATAAGGCTTCAAAGGCTGTATATTTGGAAATCAATTTAGAACACGATATTCAGTGGCGTTAACTCCGCCACAGGAGAAGAATGATTTGACACCTTGAAAGTAAAGTTACACTTCAACTCACTTAACTCCCATTAACTAATAATATACAAAGCCAAGGAAAGTAATACTTTAGTCGCGTCACGGCTAAATAAAATATCAAAATAAATGAAAAGAAAAAAAACGTTACAGCCTAATAGCTGAATTTTGAATACATTAAAAAATAAATCTATATTTTCAAAAAAAGGGCCTTAACGAAATTAATTGAAACTATGAATATTTAAAAAAAAAAAAAAGATTGTTTAAAAATAAAAATTTGCCTCGTTAACCATAGATTAATTAAGAAGAATTTTGCTGTAAATAAGGGTTCAACAATTATAGAAATCGAATGCCACAGCAAGTTCTAATAGAAAACTTTAGAGTTCCCTCAAGCCGATCGACAGATATCGCACTAATTGAAATATACTAACCTGTAATATAATACAATCCTTTCCTTAATGTTTCAAACTCGAAAACCCACTCGGACCATGTAAAAGATACTTTTGGCAAAAAAAAAACCCAGTAGTAAGACCTCATGTACTTCGTACGGTAAAAAAAAAAAAAATTTTTTTTTTCTTTTATTTCAAAAAATCACACTTAAACAAAGCGAGGCATACTTTTAGCCGAAGAATCAGTAGTAACATCCCTCGCACTTCGAATGTAACAAAAATTTTTTTTTCTTTCGGCAATCAATAAAAGCTCAATATACATGGCAATTCTAATTCATAAAAGCAAAATAAAATAGACAGCGACAACCCAATGAAGTACTCTAGAAATGGAATAAGAGCAATAATCCAAATGTCCATATAGTATACGATGATGGATCAACCCCCACCCCTGGGAGGTTAGAGCCAAGGACCAGCATGGTGTATGTTATTCCACCATGCAATCACCTGACTTCCATCCTCTGTCAAAAAAGTTACATGGATATGAGACTTAATTGCACAACAAGACATTGCTTGGAAAACACTACAACCCCTTGTTTGTAAAACTTCTCTATATGGAAATAAAAAAAGCAAATAAGAAACAAGGAAATGTTATACATTACGGCCCCCCCCCAATCATAGGAAGCCGTGGCAAAGTGGAGAGGGCGGGTGGTGTCTAAATAACATCCCGGTTCAATTTGGCCATAATTCTCTTATGAGAAACGACCAGGCAGTTACACAGAATTGATCATCTTATAATGAGAAACTACAGTTTTGGAATTGGACAAAACTACCGTAGGTCGTGGGGAGCCGGCGGCCAGCTGTTGTGACCTGTGATGCCTTTTATCTCACTCGTCATTATAGTCCGGCCGGGGAACTCTCACGAGAAAATCAACTAATCTCTCTATAAAAAGTGACCCGCGAGAATTACCCTAACTCACCTCTATCATAAGAAAATCATGTGACGACAAAAGTGGAGGTGCAAGAATACGAAATAAAAGAAGACAACGAAGTTTGATGTGTGGGGTGCACCTTGGCACGGTGCAGGGACGCGAGTGATTAAATTTCGTGTTCAGGTGCCATGCCGAGGTGTTTCATACAAAAATCAACTCAAATAGGAAAAACAACCGAAGTATACCATTGAAAGCTAAATACCATAAATCAGAGGAGTAAACTAAAAACAGCTAAAAATAATAACAAATATTGTCAAATTAAAGGCACCTAATCAATCTATTACTATGCCTTAGTCATTATAACCTTTTTCATATTTAGTTGATTTATTTCATAATTACTGATAAATTTTAAATAAAAACACATTTCCAGATACGGTGTGTAAGTAACCATCGACCACGGGTTAAGAGAAACGCCGGAACACGCAACCTTACGGTACGTGCTTATATTAAGCCTAAAATCTAGTAAAACAATCAAAATAGTAACCATGATAAGATACCCGATCCATCAAAAATTAAACAATTATAGATGTGAAAATAGAATCTAATGGACTATTAAGATAATACAAAGCTAAGATAATATTAATGATCCAGTAAAGGACTGTTGAATTGTCGATAACTTAATGAAAGAAGAGGAACTTATTAGAACAGTAGAAGATCTTGATTGTCCAAAACTATACTATCTTCTAGAATCTCAAAGAACTATGGTGGAACCAAGAATAATCCTAAGATCAACGGCAAGCCTAGTGCTATATAATTTTAGTGCACGTGTGATGACAAGAACACTAGAACACACTAGACGAAGTGCCAATCTGGCATTCCGAACCTTAGTACAACATATCCCAGCAACAAAGTATAGCTCGTTGGCTAAATATATTGCCGACAATATTTGGTACGACCAAGATGATAATAATATAACTACAATTTGGCCCATTAAGTTTCTCTCCATATTAATAGACCAAGGACATATGTTAGAAGGTGAAAACTTTCTTAAAATCTTATACGTCAATTGTGTAAACAATACATATCTAAATCCGATAAACCCTTCAATGGGACCCGCAATTTTCCAGGTTACCCCAAGAGATTACAAAGACATAAAGAAAATAACCCTGAATTTCTTCCAAGATGAAAAATTTGGAAGAAAAATAGTCCCTGGGTTAGACGTAATCGTGCGTGAGCAATTATGCTGTTGCCAATCGCACGTAAATTTAAGTTTCTCTGTAGTAAAGATAATAAATGACCCATTGTCATTATCTCAGCTGTGCCGGAAAGTCATTCGTCAGAGTATGCGAAGGAATGACATAACCGCTACTTTGGAAGGCCTGCACCTTCCAAACCAACTTTTAGTGTATTTAATGTACCTAAATATACCTGAAAACGGTAAAAATGACATAGTATTTGAACTCCAATTTCTGAGCCCAAATGTTTCTTCATGGGAAGATTATCGACTTCTAGATATGATTAAATCTCCAAATTCAAAGGCGGCACTGCCGGACAAAGCACCCATATTGAAATTAAAACCCAACCTCAGTGGGAGAAACTGTATATATAAATAATCTTGTTAAAATGAATGATGAAAGAACCCTATAATATGACCTGAAGTGTTATAACCATGAAAGTCGATTAGTATCAAAAAATGCATTATAAACCAGTATTGTGTTAATATTTATGGAACTGCGAATTAGTGTAAGTGTCACAAGGTCTAAATACATTATCAATATATTGATAAAAAGGTAGTTTCTCGAAAATCTCTATACTTTTAAGACTATAATGCGACCGCAAAGTCGTTAAACTAGAGTACGGAACTTTAGGAATGAAATTATGTTCGAACATACAAATAACCAGGTGCAAGGTGGCACCGGTGAAAAAGTAGTTCAACTTTAACCTAAAGTTGCCTTGTTTTTCCACACAAAGTAAATATTCATTATTGGTTAACATGGAGCTTTGGGTAAGTTATGGTCGAACGAATTAGGAACCGATGTATTGAGGAAATGCCGGTTAAAAAGTAGTTTGACTTCGACCTAAAGTGTACCATAACCATAACAAATCAAGAAAAAAAATTATAAATTAAACACAGATCAATAGAGACTGAATTTTATTTCACAAAAATGTCCAAAGCAATTATAGACACAGAGTTCATATCTATAAAGAACGCAAAAGAAGATGTCATATACTTAGCGGCAATTATCATCATGAATAAATCAAGGGAATAAGTCTTCGCGAAAAAAAAAATGGAACGTCAAATACGATTTAAGAAAATATGACGAAAAATCGTATAGTTTCGGAATACGATTGGCAAATAAACCCAAATATCGATCCGTAACAGGAAAATTGGGAATAAAATACAATGCGAGAAAGGATTAGTACCTTCAATATATGTAGAAGCCATGTGGCTAACGATGTTAGCTGTTCGCATAATAACGCAATCTATATTCAAAACCCTAAAGAATAAAACAAAAAAAAAATAGGAATAGATTACATTGCAAGATAAATTATCACATATTAATTTTAGCATTAGACAGGAAGGTGCAATTAACGAAGGCCATCATAATTTTCATTGTTCACGCAGTGGCCCAAGACGACATAAGGAAGGGAATCATACCTAAGCATGGGAACTACCCCCAAAATAGTCATATTGCATGAGAATTATGAATTCTCCTATTCACAAGGAGACCGAAGATTATCACATACGTGGAACCGATGTGGAGCGTCTTCAGCTCCTTCTAAAGGAATATTTAGTCGTTCACGAGGCTGAAGCTCATTGATTCCACTAACCATGAGGATTTTGTTGACTCAAGTTATGGAAAAATTATGAGACCACGGAGACAAGCCCAAAGGAGGATTGTTTCGAATCGATTCAGCCAAGTGAAATGCAAAACCTAAACCCGGAACTCCCTGATAACACTTAAGCCAAACACTAAGGGAGGACATAATCGAGCGAATGGGAGTAGAGGTCCTCATTCGTGCCATGTCCAATCCCAAATTTTCACTTAATTTTTTGTGCAAGTCCATCCAGCTGCAAAATATATTTCTTAAGCGGTATGGACACGTATAGACAATAAAGAATTGTAAATTTATGGTAAATCAAGACCTCTCATATAAACCATATTGCCTACCTCGCAAATAGTAGTAGAATAGAAAAGTAAATGTTAAAGTAGATGAGTGTTGAATAATATTAAAAAAATGTAATGAATGTTGAATATGTGCCAGATTCACATATATACGTGTATACCCATAGTCATCAATTTTGAAAATTTTATAGTGTTATTTTTTTTAACATAATCATTTTTCTAATGATTACCTTATTTATATGATAATAATCTAATGATTGCGGCAACATGCATGAAAGCATGAAATCTGCCCTTATTTTTTTTAGCGTTGCGTTTAACTGTACCTGCACTAAATTGATTTTATTAATACCACTAATCATAACTATTATTTCAAAAATTTTCCACGCAGAATATTATGAAAACCGTATGTTGTTGTTATATATGTGTTAACTTATGTAATTGTAAAGAGCATATGATTCTGCCCAGATATTTATATTCTAGGAAGCAAAGTAATCAGTGCAAATTAATTATGGTGTACCAGTAAGCAACACGAATACAACCCAGTAGCATCTACTCTCATCATTCATCAACCACCGACAAGTACTCACCAAGGAAATATCTCAAGATGATATCCTGATCACCAGTCCAAATCACAAAAACCTTGTACCAGGTAATTTTATCTCAAGCAATATCGGCAACTAAGGACACTATACAGATATGCCTGAATTAATGATTACCTAAAGAGCCGCCTCGACCTGTCATGTCGTAAAACTGCATAAATACCCGTCAAATCCTTAGACGGCAACGGCCTTAAGATTTAATGTTTAAAACACCAAGAATAAACCTAGAGTCAATCCCTCAAGGATTATGTATCTTAAGCCCCATATTAGAGACAATATGTTAAACAAGACAAAAGGTTTAAGTTTTGACTATCCAATTATTGTTAGATGTCACAAAACCAAACCATCCTCCATGAAATGAAGAACCAATCATAATCAATTTTGTGGGAAACATAAACTGTACGTGTTAAAGTTTTCCCAACATGAAGTGTTCGGAGAAGAGAACCGAACAGCTATTACCGTTGTAATCTCCATAATTAAGCCCTCAATGATTGTGTATAATTAGATCAAGTTTTGATCCTGACATAAATAACGTTAAACGTAGAAACACAGCCCATAGTCCAAATGAAAGATGGACTAAACGTAGACAATTTACGGGAAATACAGACTGTACGAGTATTAGATTTCCGAGGATGAAAAGTGTCAAGAAGAGATACCCAGCCCAGCGACCAAGATACCGATTTCATGTAATCAATTCATAAGGGTTATATACCTAATAGACATTTCAACGAGTCTACAACATTAACCCCTCGTATATGACGTAAGGAACCACGCACGGACAATTTTGTGCATACAGTCATAATTGCGAACAACACAAACACTTATTCCAAAGAACGAATGACAGAAAGCAAAACACCAAGAAGACAAACCATGAACAATTAGCCAACCCAGTAATTAAGTGAACGGAAGCCCAAAGTAAGAGTGAAAACATATGTGAGTAATATATACACGTAGAATGATGAAGTAAGTTTGAAATCTTATGTATCTAGCTAATAACTTTAATGAACATAAAGAGTTCTTAATAAAATATGAAAATCAGTGTAAATTACGTAAGCTCAGTGTTGCAATCAGACATTAATATCAGAATCTATTAATGTGTCAAACTTTTTCTTGCAAATTTTTTAATTTTAATGTGCTAAAAATTTAGATGTAGTTAGATGTTTTAGACGTAGACAGATGTCTTTGAAATCAAATACCTATCATACCGACATAGCGTCTGGTGGAAGTATAAGCTAGCATTAAATAAAAAAATAATTACAAAAGCGGAACTTAACTAGTTGGAGCCATATAGAAGTATTAGAACATCAAGTGAAGGAATTTTAATATTAGGTGAAGGGATAATAATATAATCGTGCCTATGTAACGTCAGGTGGAAGCATAAATTAGCATTAGAAGTAGCAAACATGTATCACGTTAAGTAATAAAGCAATTATTAATGCCGAACTTAGATTAGTTAAAACTAAGTAGAAGTATTATCATATCAGGTGAAGGAATAAAAATTTAATCGTGTCATTTTAGCGTCAGGTGAAAATAAACTCGAGTATTAGAAAGGCAAAATGTACCATGTTCAGTGATTAGATAATCGTATAAGGTGAAGGTAAAATTAGTGTTAGGTGGAGGAAACAATAATTACTATATAATCACATAATCTAATGTAGAAACTCTTTGGCCCCTTCGCCAAATCGAGTGAGTATAACATAAGCTTTAAAAGTGATGTTGTTACATGTATAGTCTAGTAGAGCAATCAGTGATATAAAAAAAAAAATATATGAATATTACCAAAGCAGAGCTAATTAAAGTAATCAGTACAAAATAAATTCTAATTAAAAAAAAATCAAATTTGAAAGTGGGAGGAGCGTAACAACGATGAGGACATCGTTAAAAGTGGGATGGATGATATGTAATGGGATGGATTCTCAAAAAAATATACATCAAAATTCCCCAATTAAAGTTACCCCAGTAAAATAACATCATCCAAGAATGCGACCCCAAAAATTCTAGTAACCCATAGATCAAACAAAGACCAAGCGTTCAATTTAAAATACAGAAATAAACGTAGTTAATTAAACAAAATTCTTTCCCACAGAAAATGCAACAAGTAAATCTGACCCCCCGTCCCCAAAGTATCCAATAAATATTAGCTTGATCAAATCTTATACGACAGGTGATTAACACCTGTGTTCAAATATTAAGCGCTCGAAAATACCAAACTGTCAAGACAGTAAGATTTACAATGCAAAAAAAGTAGTCACTCGAGATTTAAAATATTTGATTAAGATATTTGATTTTTTCTGTATACTAATTTTAACACATTATTACATTTGTGAATTCAAATTTTATTAACACTTACAAACTTAAAAAGAAATAAAAAATAAGCCCTCTAAAAATAACGCGACCCCCTGCTGGGAAAATGTTACAATATAAAACTTTGATCGTTCGAAAAAATTCCAGAGTGATATCTTAAAAGTCATAAATTAAGCGACACCTGTTAGCAAAATATTGCAGTGTAGAATTTTTAGTTGCTAGAAAAATTCCAGAGTGACATCTTAAAACTCATAAACTGTAATTAAACCCGAGTAGCTCATTGGTGCAAGCCAGTCCAATAGTAATGTAGGACAATAGCGCAGCCAATAAGGACTAAGAAAATATACTTTTAGCAACGCCTAAACGTAACCTCGGGCATAGTTGCAGAGGATAGATAGTGAGAACTTAACAATTTTGCGCCAGTCTTACAGGATTATTCTATGAGTCTTTTGAGTCGACTATGAGTCTATTTTGAGTTCAGTTTGAGTCTTGCACCATGATTGCGTTGTAATAAACTTTTGAAGTGTACAAACATTGAATCTTTTCCTGTGTTGTGAATTTGTTGATATAACCAAGAAATCTGAGACCATTATGTAAGTACAATAAACGCATCATTATCTTATTTTACTCTCTCGTGTTAATATTTCTCAAGCTCGATAGTCCTTGTGGCTCCACTCGCTCCTAAGGGAAACCGAAACTCACCAATCTGAGTTCGAATCAGTATGGCCGTTAATACAAGCTCCCCACATGTACTCCTGGATTAAGCTCCCCACTCTAGAAGTTCAGCCTCCACTCAGGTAAGCCACCCGCGGACCGCTAACCAAGAGTTTAACTAAATTTCCCATTGGATAAATTAATCGGAAATTCCCAAAAAAGATATAAGAATTAGTCATTTTGAAAACCCCCCCAATAGAACTAGCTTTAACTAACCAAACTCGGCTGTCCAGCATTTTCAAAGGAAAACCCCCCCGGTCGAATCCTACCGACCGCGCCAATTCTAATGGGGGGGTTTTCCTTTGAAAATGTTGGACAGTCGAGTTTGGTTTGCTAAGGCTAATTCTATTGGGAGGGTTTTCAAGACGACTAATTCTTATATCTTTTTTTGGGATTTCCGATTAATTTATCCAATGGGAAATTTAGTTAAACTCTTGGTTAGCGGTCCGCGGGTGGCTTACCTGAGTGGAGGCTGAACTTCTAGAGTGGGGAGCTTAATCCAGGAGTACATGTGGTGAGCTTGTATTAACGGCCATACTGATTCGAAATCAGATTGATGAGTTTCGGTTTCCCTTAGGAGCGAGTGGAGCCACAAGGACTATCGAGCTTGAGAAATATCAACACAAGAGAATAAAATAAAATAATGATGCATTTATTGTACTTACATAATAGTCGCAGAGTTCTTGGTTATATCAACAAATTCACAACACAGGAAATGATTCAAAGTTTGTACACTTCAAAAGTTTATTACAACGCAATCATGGTGCAAGACTCAAACTGAACTCAAAATAGACTAAAAACTGTAGTCGACTCAAAAAGACTCATAGAATAATCCTGTAAGACTGGCGCAAAATTGTTAAGTTCTCACTATCTATCCTCTGCAACTATGCCGGAGGTTACGTTTAGGCGTTGCTAAAAGTATATTTTCTTAGTCCTTATTGGCTGCGCTATTGTCCTACATTACTATTGGACTGGCTTGCACCAATGAGCTACTCGGGTTTAATTACAGTTTATGAGTTTTAAGATGTCACTCTGGAATTTTTCTAGCAACTAAAAATTCTACACTGCAATATTTTGCTAACAGGTGTCGCTTAATTTATGACTTTTAAGATATCACTCTGGAATTTTTTCGAACGATCAAAGTTTTATATTGTAACATTTTACCAGCAGGGGGTCGCGTTAATTTAATATGACTGTTAATTTTTTTCTTTTTAAGGTTGTAAATTTTAAAAAAAATTAATTTCAAAAATGTAATAATGTGTTAAAAATAGTATCCAGAACAATGCAATTAGCTTAAGCAAATATTTTACATCTCGAGTGACTACTTTTTTTGCATTGTAAATCTTACTTTCTTGACAGTTTGGTATTTTCGCGCGCTTATTATTTGAACTCAGGTGTTAATCACCTGTCGTATAAGATGTGATCAAGATAATGTTTATTGGATACTTTGGAGGCGGGGGGTCGGATTTACTTATTACATTTTCTGTGGGAAAGAATTTTGTTTAATTAACTGCGTTTATTTCTGTATTTTAAATTGAACGCTTGGTCTTTGTTTGATCTGTGGGTTACTAGAATTTTTGAATTCACATTCTTGGGTGATGTTATTTTACTGGGGTAACTTTAATTGGGGAATTTTGATGTATATTTTTTGAGAATCCATCCCATTACAGAGCCCTAGCCCCCCCAAATACCCTCTTCAGACCCTCAAAGGCCCTCCCCGGGTCCTCAAAGGGCCCCCCGGACCCCCAAAGGGCCCCCCAGACCCCAAAGACCCTCCCCCGGTCCTCAAAGGTCCCCCGGGCCCGAGAAGCGCTGCGGGCCAGGAAAGCGCCGCATGGGGATGCGCCGCGGGGTCGGGGGATGCGCCGCAGGGGATGCACCGCATGGATGCGCCGCAAAAAAGTAAACTAAAAAGTAAAAAATTCGAAATGTGATCCCCCAAACGCCCTCCCCATAACCCAAATACGAAGGAACCCCCCGGTCCCCAAAGGGGCCCCCGGCGCCCAGCCGGCCCCCCACACCCCCAAAGGCCATCCCCGGGCCCCGTCTTTCGTTGATGTATGTTGTCTGAAACCTATGATTTGGGGTGTATGGGTTGCTATTTTTGTCTTTTCTGAGTTGGATTTCTTGGTCTTTCATTGGTATGTGTTGTCTGAAACCTATGATTTGGGATGGGGTGGTTTGCTATTTTGACCTTTCTGAGCTGGATTTCTTAGCCTTTCATAGGTGTGTGTTGTCAGAAAATTATGATTTGGGATGTGTAGTTTACTATTTGGACTCTTCAGAGCTAGAATTCTTAGTCTCTCATAGGTGTTTGTTGTCTGAAACTTCTAGTTTGGGATGTGTAGTTTGCTATTTCAGACTTTTCAAAGCTAGGATTCTTAGTCCCTCTTTCAGACTTTTATGAGCTAGGCTTTCCTAGTATATCGTAGGTGAATGTTGTCAGAAAATTATGATTTGGGATATGTAAATTACTATTTCGGGCTTTTCTGAGCTAGATTTCTTAGTCCCTCTTAGGTGTTTATTGCCTGAAACCTATAGTTTGGGATGAGTAGTTTGCTATTTTTGACTTTTCTGAGCTGGATTTCTTAGCCTTTCGTATGTGTGTGTTGTCTGAAACCTATGATTTGGGATGGTTAATTTGCTATTTTTGACTTTTCAGAGCTATGTTTCTTAGCCTTTCATAGGTGCGTGCTGTCAGAAAATTATGATTTGGGATATGTAGTTTGCTTTATAGACTTTTTAGAGTTAGGATTATTAGCCCCTCATGGGTATTTGTTGTCTGAAACCTATAGTTTGGGATGAATAGTTTACTATTTCAAGCCTTTCTGAGCTAAGGTTTCTTAGTATTTCATAGGTATGTGTTGTCTGAAACTTATGATTTGAGGTATGCAATTTGCTATTTCCGACTTTTCATAACCAGATTTCTTAGTCTTTCGTAGGTATGTGGTGTTTGAAACCAATGATTGGGGATGTGTGGGTTGCTATTTTTTGACTTTTCTGAGCTGGATTTCTTAGCCTTTCGTAGGTGTGTGTTGACTGAAACCCATGATTTGGGAATGAGTGGTTTGCTATTTTTGACTTTTCTGAGCTAGATTTCTTAGCATTGCATAGGTGTGTGCTTTCAGAAAATTATGATTTGGGAGGTGTAGTTTGCTTTTTGGACTTTTCAGAGCTAGGATTCTTAGTCCCTCATAGGTGTTTGTTGTCTGAAACTTCTAGTTTGGGATGAGTAGTTGGATATTTCAGGCTTTTCTGAGCTATAGTTTCTTAATATTTTGTAGGTGAAGCTTCCACGTCAGTTTTAAGTTCACCAAGACATAAAAAATTTATAGTTCAGTTCTAATTTTTCCACAGAAGATAAGAAAAGTTATACTATAATTGTGATTATTTTCTATGAAAATAGAAAGTTTCACTTTCATTCTAAATTTTCTTAAATTAAATTCCGACTTTTCTAAAAGAGATGAAAAACTTTAAAGTTCAATTTAAATTTTTTTCAACGGAGTCAAGGAAAGTTGAAGTTCTTTTCTGAATTTTCTCAATGAAAAAGAAATTAGTCATTGATCATTTCTACTTTTCCAAATAATATAAAATTTTCCTCTTTAGTTCAGATCTGCCTCGAAGAGCCGAAAAATTTAAAATACTATTCCTAATTTTTCACAGAAGATTAAAAAGTTCAAGTTCTCTTTGGAATTTTATCAAAGAACACAATTCAATTCTAATTTCTCCAGAGAAAACAAAAATCTTCCACTTCAGTTCTTTATTTCACAAAGACATAAAGAAATTTAGAGTTCAATTCTAAATTTTTCGATGGAACATAGAAAAAGTAATACCATACTTTTGAATATTTTCACGGAAGATAAAAAGTTCTAGTTCAATTTTAAATTTTCTCAACGAAGTGAAGAAAAGTTCAAGTTCTCTACTGAATTTTACCAAAGAACACAATTCAATTCTAATTTATCAAGATAAAATAAAAATCTTCCACTTAAGTTCTTTATTTCACAAAGACATAAAGAAATATAAAGTTCAATTCTAAATTTTTCAGTGGAAGATAGAAAAAGCAATACCATGCTTTTGAATATTTTCCCAGAAGATAAAAAGTTCTAGTTCAATTTAAAATTTTATCAACGAAGTGAAGAATAATTCAAGTTCTCTTCGGAATTTTACCAAAGAACAGAATTCAATTCTAATTTATCCAGAGAACATAAAAAGCTTCCACTTCAGTTATTTATTTCACAAAGACATAAAGAAATTTAGAGTTCAGTTCTAAATTTTTCGGTGGAAGACAGAAAAAGTAATACCAGTCATGTGATTATTTTAACGGAACGTAAGAAGTACTAGTTCATTTTAAAATTTTCTCAATAAAGAGAAGAAAAATTCAACTTCTCTACTGAATTTTACCAAAGAACATAATTCAATTCTAATTTCTACAGAGAAAACAAAAATCATCCACTTAAGTTCCATATTTTACAGAGACATAAAGAAATTTAGAGTTCAATTATAATTTTTTTCGATGGAAGATAGAAGAATTAATACCATACTTGTGAGTATTTTCCCCGGAAGATAAAAAGTGCTAGTTCAATTCAAATTTTCTCAACGAAGTGAAGAGGAATTCAAGTTCTCTCCTGAATTTTAACAAAGAACACAATTCTATTCCAATTTCACAAGATAAAATAAAAATCTTCAACTCTCGTTCTTTATTTTACAAAGAAATAAAGAAATTTAAAGTTCAATTCTAAATTTTTCCGTGGACGATAGAAAAATTAATACCATACTGGTGAATATTTTCTCGAAGAGATGAAAAATTTTAAATACTGTCCCAAATTTTTCACAGAAGATAAAAAAGTTCAAGTTCTCTTCGGAATTTTACCAGAGAACATAATTCAATTCTAATTTCTTCAGAGAAAAAAAAAATCTTACACTTCAGTTCTTTATTTCACAAAGACATAAAGAAATTTAGAGTTCAATTCTAAGTTTTTCGATGGAAGATAGAAAAAGTAATACCATACTTGTGAATATTTTCCCTGAAGATAAAAAGTTCTACTTCAATTTTAAATTTTTTTCAACGAAGTGAAGAAGAATTCAAGTTCTCTTCTGAATTTTACCAAAGAAAACAATTCAATTCTAATTTCACTAGAGAAAATCAAATATTCCACTTCAGTTCTTAATTTCACAAAGAAATAAAGAAATTTATATATGAATTCTAAATTTTTCGTTGGAAACAAGAAAAAGTAATACCAGACTTGTGTATATTTTCATGTACGAGACTAAGTTCTAGTTCAATTTAAAATTTTCTCAACGAAGTGAAAAAAAATTCAATTTATATTCTCAATTTTATAATATAAAACAATTAAATTCCAATTTAAAAATATAACATAAAAAACTTCAACTTAAGTTATATATTTAACAATGACATAAATAAATATAAAGTTCAATTCTAAATTTTTCGTTGGAAACAAGAAAAAGTAATATCATACTTGTGAATATTTTCCCGGAAGATGAAAAGTTCTAGTTCAATTTAAAAATTTCTCAACGAAGTGAAGAAAAATTCAAGTTCTCTTCTGAATTTTAGCAGAGAACACAATTCAATTCTAATTTCACCAGAGAAAATAAAAATCTTCCACTTCAGTTCTATATTTCACAAAGATATAAAGAAATTTAAAGTTCAATTCTAAATTTTTCGGTGGAAGATAGAAAAATTAATACCTTACCTAGGAATATTTTCTCGAAATGATGAAAAATTTAAAATACTGTTCCAAATTTTTCACAGAAGATTAAAAAGTTCGAGTTCTCTTCGGAATTTTACCAAAGAACACAATTCAATTCTAATTTCTCCAGAGAAAATAAAAATCTTCCACTTCAGTTCTTCATTTCACAAGGACATAAAGAAATTTAAAGTTCAATTCTAAATTTTTCGGTGGAAGATAAAAAAAGTTATACCATACTTGTGAATATTTGCCCGGAAGATAAAAAGTTCTAGTTCAATTTAAAATTTTCTCAACGAAGTGAAGAAAAGTTCAAGTTCTCTTCTGAACTTTACCAAAGAACACACTTCAATTCTAATTTCTCCAGAGAAAATAAAAATCTTCCACTTCAGTTTTAAGTTCCACAATGAAATAAAAAAATTTAAAGTTCTATTCTAAATTTTTAGATGAAAGATGGAAAAAGTAATACTATGATTGTGATTATTTTCAATGAAGATCAAAAGTTTCACTTTATTTATAATTTTTCTTAAATTCAATTCTAATTTTTCTCAAAGAGATGAAAAATTTAAAGTTCTGTTCCAAATTTTTCATAGAAGATAGAAAAGGTTATATATTGATTGTGAATATTCAACATGAAGATAAGGAACTCCAATTTTATTCAGATCTTTCTCGAAGAAGCTCAGAATTTTCAAGTTCACGTCTGAAATTTCTTAAAGAATAGAGAAGTTTTAGATAAAGTATTAAGTTTACAAATAGAAATTAAAAAACATTCCAATTAAGTTCATCATTTTTCAAATACTTTCAAATTTAAAATTGAGTTCTAAGATTTTTTGTAGAAGATAGGAAAATCTGTACTGAGATTATGATTATTTTCCAGTAAAGATGAAAAGTTTCACTTTAATTCTAATTTTCTTAAATTCAGTTCCAATTTTTTGCAAAGAGATGAAAAATTTAAAGTTTTGTTCCAAATTTTGCATAGAAGATAGAAAAAGTTATACATTGGTTTTGAATCTTCAACATGAAGATAAGGTGCATCACTTTAATTCTGAGTTTTCTCGAAGAAGTGCAAAATGTTCAAGTTCTCTTCTGAATTTTCTTTAAGAAGATAAAAAAAAAGTTAGATCAATTCTGAATTTTACCAATGAAAATGAAAAAAGCTTCCATTTCAGTTCTTAATTTCTCAAAGTCATAAAAAATTCAAAGTTCTCTTCTAATTTTTCCAAGAAAAGGTTCCACTCCAGTTCTGGTTTTTTCTCAAAGAGATGAAAAATTTAAAGTTCTATTCTAATTTTAAATTAAATTTTAGCTCCTTTGTCTTATGGATTTAGCCCATCAAATTTTTAAATTAGAAAATGATTGACTCCTTCTATTATTAATGACAATCGTTCAAACTCGTTCATCTAACCTCCAAAACAATAGGTTAGTTTATTTATAAAGAAAAATAAATAAATAAATAGAAAATTTTATACTTTTTTAAGTTAGGTTAGGTTAGGTTACTTGCTCCGCTTCTATAAGTTTAATTTAATCTAAAATTTTACGGTGGCTATGGATAAGTTAGGTAAGCCTAGATTAAGTTATGTTTGAGTAGATTAGGTTAAGTTAGGTTAGGCTAGCCTACGTACGCTTTACTTAGGTTATCTTCGGTTAGGTGAGAGACAGGCAAAAATTTAGGTGTATGATTAGGTTTGGTAAGGTTCGATTAAGTTAGGTAAGGTTAAGTTAGGTTCGGCTAGGTCAGCCTACGTACGCGCGCGTACGTAGGCTAACCTAGCCTAACCTAACTTAACCTAACCTAACGTAATCTAACCTAACCTAACCTAATCATACATCAGAATTGAGAATTCAGAATTGAGCTAACTTTTTTATCTTCTTTAAGAAAATTCAGAAGAGAACTTGAAAATTTTGCACTTCTTCGAGAAAACTCAGAATTCAAGTGATGCACCTTATCTTCATGTCGAAGATTCAAAATCAATGTATAACTTTTTCTATCTTCTATGAAAAATTTGGAACAAAACTTTAAATTTTTCATCTCTTTGCAAAAAGTATGGTATTACTTTTTCTATCTTCCATCGAAAAATTTAGAATTGAACTCTAAATTTCTTTATGTCTTTGTGAAATAAAGAACTGAAGTGTAGTATTTTTGTTTTCTCTGAAAACATTATAATTTAATTATGTTCTTTGTTAAAATTCTGATGATAACTTGAAATTTTTTTATATTCTGTGTAAAATTTGTGACAGTATTTAAAATTCTTCATATCTAAGAGAAAATAGTCAACATTCTGGTTTTACTTTTTCTATCTTACACGGAAAAATTTATAATTGAACTTTAAATTTCATTATGTCTATGTAAAATAAAGAACTAAAGTGGAAGATTTTTATTTTCTCTGGTGACATTAGAATTGAATTGTGTTCTTTGGTAAAATTAAGAAGAGAACTTGAATTCTTTTTCACTTTGTTGAGTAAATTTGAATTGAACTAGAACTTTTTATTTTCAGGGGAAAATATTCACAAATATGGTATTACTCCTTCTATCTTCCAACGAAAAAATTTAGAATTGAACTTTAAATTTCTTTCTGTCTCTGTAAAATATAGAACTTAAGTGGAAGATTTTTTGTTTTCTCTGTAGAAATTAGAATTGAATTGTGTTCTTTGTTAAAATTCAGTAGATAACTTGAACTTTTCTTCACTTCTTTGAGAAAATTTTAAAATGAACTAGAACTTTTTACATTCCGTGAAAATATTCACAAGTATGGTATTACTTTTTCTATCTTCCAAAGAAAAATTTAGAACTGAGCTCTAAATTTCTTTATGTCTTTGTGAAATAAAGAACTGAAGTGGAAGATTTGTATTTTCTCTGGTGAAATTAGAATTGAATTGTGTTCTTTGGTAAAATTCAGAAGAGAACTTGAATTTTTCTTCACTTCTTTGATAGAGTTTTAAATTGAACTATAGAATTCCCACGTTATGTAAAGTAGTCACACGTATGGTAGTGCTTTTCTATCTTCCATCGACAAATCTAGATTGGAAATCAAAATTTATGTATTTCTGTGAAATATTTAAAAGTCTTGGAGTATTTTTGTTTTAACTGAAGAAATTAGAATTGAATTATGTTCTTTGTTAAAACTCCGAAGAGAACTTGAACTTTTTTATCTTCTGTGAAAAATTTGGGACAGTATTTAAAATTTTTCATCTCTTCGAGAAAATATTCACCATTATGGTTTTACTTTTTCTATCTTCCACGGAAAAATTTAGAATTGAACTTTAAATTTCTTTATGTCTTTGTAAAATAAAGAACTTAAGTGGAAGATTTTTATTTTCTCTGGTGAAATTAGAATTGAATTGTGTTCTTTGGTAAAATTCAGAAGAGAACTTGAATTCTTTTTCACTTTGTTGAGAAAATTTGAATTGAACTAGAACTTTTTATTTTCCGGGGAAAATATTCACAAATACGGCTTTACTCCTTCTATCTTCCAACGAAAAAATTTAGAATTGAACTTTAAATTTATTTATGTCTTTGTAAAATATAGAACTTAAGTGGAGGATTTTTGTTTTCTCTGTAGAAATTAGAATTGAATTGTGTTCTTTGGTAAAATTCAGTAGATAAATTGAACTTTTCTTCACTTTGTTGAGAAAATTTTAAATTGAACTAGAACTTTTTACCTTCCGTGAAAATATTCACATGTATGGTATTACTTTTTCTATCTTCCAATGAAAAATTTAGAATTGAACTTTAAATTTCTTTATGTCTTTGTGAAATAAAGAACTAAAGTGGAAGATTTTTATTTTCTCTGGTGAAAATAGAATTGAAGTGTGTTCTTTGGTAAAATTTAAAAGAGAACTTGAATTCTTCTTCACTTCGTTGAGAAAATTTTAAATTGAACTAGACCTTTTTATCTTCTGGGAAAATATTCACAAGTATGGTATAACTTTTTCTATCTTCCACTGAAAAATTTAGAAATGAAATTTAAATATCTTTATGTCATTGTGAAATAAAGAACTTAAGTGGAAGATTTTTATTTTCTCTGGATAAATTAGAATTGAATTGTGTTCTTTGGTAAAATTCAGTAGGGAACTTGAACTTTTCTTCACTTCGTTGAGAAAATTTAGCTCAGAAAAGTCAAAAATAGCAAACCACTCATTCCCAAATCATAGGTTTCAGTCAACACACACCTACGAAAGGCTAAGAAATCCAGCTCAGAAAAGTCAAAAAATAGCAACCCACACATCCCGAATCATTGGTTTCAGACACCACATACCTACAAAAGACTAAGAAATCTGGTTATGAAAAGTCGGAAATAGCAAATTGCATACCTCAAATCATAAGTTTCAGACAACACATACCTATGAAATACTAAGAAACCTTAGCTCAGAAAAGCTTGAAATAGCAAACTATTCATCCCAAACTATAGGTTTCGAACAACAAACACCTATGAGGGACTAAGAATCCTAGCTCTGAAAAGTCTATAAAACAAACTACAAATCCCAAATCATAATTTTCTGACAGCACACAC
Organism: Artemia sp. Qi Xiang Cuo; assembly: GCF_049724085.1. Taxonomy (NCBI): domain Eukaryota; kingdom Metazoa; phylum Arthropoda; class Branchiopoda; order Anostraca; family Artemiidae; genus Artemia; species Artemia sp. Qi Xiang Cuo. The sequence continues at coordinate 73,474,945 of NC_142800.1, forward strand.
CTATGAAAGGCTAAGAAATCTAGCTCAGAAAGGTCAAAAATAGCAAATTAACCATCCCAAATCATAGGTTTCAGACAACACACACCTATGAAAGGCTAAGAAATCCAGCTCTGAAAAGTCAAAAATAGCAAACTACTCATCCCAAACTATAGGTTTGAGACAATAAACACCTATGAGGGACTAAGAAATCTAGCTCAGAAAAGCCCGAAATAGTAATTTACATATCCCAAATCATAATTTTCTGACAACATTCACCTACGATATACTAGGAAAGCCTAGCTCATAAAAGTCTGAAAGAGGGACTAAGAATCCTAGCTTTAAAAAGTCTGAAATAGCAAACTACTCATCCCAAACTAGAAGTTTCAGACAACAAACACCAATGAGAGACTAAGAATTCTAGCTCTGAAGAGTCCAAATAGCAAACTACACATCCCAAATCATAATTTTCCGACAACACACACCTATGAAAGGCTAAGAAATCCAGCTCAGAAAGGTCAAAATAGCAAACCACCCATCCCAAATCATAGGTTTCAGACAACACATACCAATGAAAGACCAAGAAATCCAACTCAGAAAAGTCAAAAATAGCACCCCATACACCCCAAATCATAGGTTTCAGACAACATACATCAACGAAAGACGGGGCCCGGGAATGGCCTTTGGGGGTCTGGGGGGTGGGGGGGTCGCCGGGTGACCCTTGGGGAACGGGGGGGTTCCTTCGTAATTGGGGTATGGGGAGGGCATTTGGGGATAACATTTCGAAATTTTTACTTTTTAGTTTACTTTTTGCGGCGCATCCCTGCGGTGCATCCCCGTGGCGCCTCCCTGCGGCGCATCCATGCGGCGCATCCCCTGCGGCACATCCCCCGACCCCGCGTCGCATCCCCCGGGGGCACTTTCCGGGCCCGCGGCACGGATGGGGCCTGGGGGACCCTGGCGAATCGGGGGTGGGTATTGGGGGTCCGGGGGGCCCGTTGAGGCCCAGGGGAGGGCCTTGGCGGGTCTGAGGAGGGCGTTTTGGGGGGGGGGCTGGGGCGCTTTGGGAGCTTGGGGGATCTTTGAGTACCTGGGGCTTCGTTGGGGGTGGGGGTGGGGGGATCGGAACCCTTTGGGGTTGGGGTATAGGACCTCACGACACTGTTCAAATTAAAAATGTGTATTATAACGACCACAGAGTTTCACCTTCTAAACTTCTTCCAAAATCTCTTCAAAAATCTTTCGCCGAAATAATCCCATAACTTTCCAAATCCTTTTTCTCCAAAAAAATCCCCAAATATAACTCAGTGCGTTCCTTTTGTTTTTGGCATCTATGAGCTAAGGCATTTCAAATTAATAAGAAACCTGATTCCCGCGCTAAAACAATTCATCGCTAAGATGTTTCATGGAGAATTGTTTCCATGGCGTTTGGTTATTAATATCCTTTGGAGTTCGACCAAAAGAGTTGTTTCCGAGGCAAAGACATTAATGACTTGGATCTATTCCTGGAGCAGTACCTGTCAGACATTACTAAACTTTGCCCGGAAATAATTTGATTAATGACTGACAGCAAAGTGAGAAAAATACTGTTTTTCCATTCTCACTGACAAAAACCATGAAACATACATAAATTGCTGTTGACATCCATGAAAGTGAGAAAGTTCCTGTTTTTTCATTCTCACTGACAAAAACCATAAAACAGACAAAATTCCTGGTTTTTCCAAGTGAGAAAATTCCTGTTTTTTCATTCTCAGTGAGAAAACCATAAACCACGTGGTTCGTACGGGACCTCCTGAGGCCTCTCTACTAATGTAACTGTAGAAGCTTTATCAACAGACACCAGACTCATAGGTAAAGAGCTAGGCTGAGAAACGGGTTTAATAATAATAATAATAATAATTTATTTATAACCCAATTTAGTAAAAAAACAAGCGGAGTAAAGTACACTAAAAAGGAAGAAAAATCAAATACACAGAAACAAAGATAACTTAAACCTTAATCACAGACAAAAATACACGGATAATATTATGGTTTGGGCCTAGGGACACAAAGGCATGTCTTATTAAATTATTACTAAGTAATTCAAACGATAGGATAATTTCGGTAGCACCAGACTTATCAATAATGCGTGTATTACGATATGAAGTGGGTAGGTACAATAAAAAATTGCAATATCTAAAATAAGCGATACGGATCTGGCGGAAATCATTCTTATTCAATGACGAATACATTCCACTTAAAAACAAGTCATAATGGTCACACTATGTGGAATACATTTTAGCTAAAGCTCGGCGTGAATATTTTCCATAATTAGGTACAACTTTTGCATATCCGATCTTCAACTTTTTTTGCATCTCTCAGAACTTGAAGTCGCAAAAAAGTAAGTGTATAAACAAAAAGTAATTCCTAACCACCGTAAACTCGTAACATTGCGAATTACTGATGATTCACAGGACAAATTATGAGCTGGTGATTTGGGATTGAAAACTAAATATTCGCATTTATCAAGGTTCAAAAGCAGATCAACATCCCGAAACATCATAGAAATACGTTGCACAGATAATGCCAAAATAGACTTGATTCGGCTTGAAACTAGCAGGTCTTCCGCATACGCAATTTAAGAGATATCAGATAAATTATAAAAATACGAAGACTCGATTCCTAATAACACATTTTGAATGCAAGGATTAATTAGATAAGGTGATAGCACTCCACCGTGTCGTACTCCAAATTGAACTGGTATATTACCGCAGTACCCTGCACCAGATTTTAAACGAAGAAACGAATTACTATACCAAAATTTAAGTTCATGTATGAGAGAAGGGTTCACTCCAAACTCTGACAAAGAGTGTCGCATTTGCGCATGGCAAATACTATCGAAGGCTTTAGACAAATTCAAAGCGCAAATATGCAATTCATAACCTTTAGACTTGGCATCATAAAGAGTTGAAACTAAGACCTTATGCGCATGTTGGCACCCAGTACGGGGTTGAAATCCAAATTGGTTTGAGTCTTTCGCAGTTCGTTCAATAATATATGGGAGCAGAACATATTCAAAAACCTTACTAACATTGCAAGCAACAGTGATGGGCCAAAATAAACTGCAATCAAAAGGGTCTCTTCCACGTTTAAGAATCGAAGTTACCGTTCAGCAAAGGAAGGAATCAGGCACCATTGACGAACATAAACAGAACTGAAAAGTAACTGGAGCTGACGGACTTGTCCTAAATGAGGAACTGAGTCCGTAATGAATCAAATTTAGACATATTAATGACTTCTTTCTATTGTACTGCACTTTTAGGGAACTCAGCACCATTATATGGAACCAAACGAAGATACCGTTTAAACTCCGCTTTTGTCTTACTTTTTACATCAAACACTTGGCCTTGCAAGGGCAGTCTAGACGCAATCCAGATGCAAAGCCAGAATTTAGCACGATATTTGACGGATTTATGACCCGGGTCTTCTTTCCAAATTGGACTTCGAGTTTTGAGTTTAACCCGGACAAGGGGGACAACCCCATTCTCAGCTTGTTTCATGCACTCAACTAAGCGAAGGAAATAAACATTGAGTTGCACTCTGGCTTGTGGCGAAATAACGCTCGTGCACAGTGGATTCAAAGGGATTTTGATGCAGGTCAACAGAGCTGTTAGGGTAGAAATATATAAAGGCTAATTGGCTTTGCTCCAATCTCGTTTCATACACCATTTTTATTAGTAGCACAAGGATAATTAGATGGATCAGCGGTTAATGTCACAGTAAAAGAAAGGCGAAGGTGGCCAAAAAACATTCGTCTTCGTCAGCATTAACGACAGAACAGGGAACATCGACGGAGCAGATACAATGATCAGTATTGGTCACAGTTCCACTTTTATGAATATAACTGTAATTAAGAGCTTTGGGTACTATGCGCTAACCAAATGGCAACGAATCTAAAACTAAGTTGATACGAGTAGAAGAACTATGAACATTACAATTGAAGTCACCTATCATTAGCCAACGTTACCCATGCTTTTCAATATTGCATAACAGAGTTTTAAGGGATGAGCAGGCACTAGAAAACTTAGTAAGTAAAGCTAGACGTTTCTGATCGCAGGGAAGATATACATTTATAAATACAAGGTGACCAAGTCGTACTGCCATAATATTATATGGTGGCTACCTCTTCGTAGAGAGTTAATGGAGATGGCAGGAAGTAAATGTTCCTGGTGCAACACGATGTCAAAATCTTTCCTTTTATGATTTATTGAATAATATTTGTCTTTGGTGCTATTTATCTTGAAAGAACACACAGAAAACGCTACTTTTCCAGTCATTTCTTGGTCGAGGCACGCTTAGCTATGGCATTGCGGACTACGCGGCACTTCAGACTGAATGCAACATGGCCTTCACAACATAGCGCACATTTCGGTTCAGCCAAGCATGGTGCATCTTTTATCGATAAATGCGTACCGCTGCAGCAAGAACAGTGGGGAGTGCTGGTGCAATTGGCCTTCACATGATCAGGTGACTGGCAATTAAAACAGCAGTGGGGAGGACGAAGGCACTTAAATGCTCGAAAAATTTCATATTCTACCTTAAGTCCGAGACGACGCGTATTTAATAGCCCGGCAGCCTCGGAGAAGAATACCTTAACAGTCAAGGACAGTCCGATGCGATTAGCGTCAACGACTCCTTCACGCCCCAAGAACAAACTGACGTCAAAATCTAGCAGTATTCCTTTAATTAATCCAACGAGTTTTCGCTCTTGAAGTTTTGCATCGCACTTCAGACATTAGGTACCGCATCACAAAAGTCCTTTGCAGCAACTGGGTCAATAGGCACTAAAAGTTTGTTTCCCGACGGTTTAATAGAAGGAATGGCTTGGTGTCCCTTAATTTGTTCAATGGCATCGTGGCGTTTCACAGGATTGTTAAGCTCGGGAGAAATTCCAAAGATCACTATAGTAGTAGGTGAGACAATGACAAAAGTAGGTAGCAGGGAATTATCAGATTCACATTGACGCAGCAAGTCCAAAATATCTTTCAAATTTCTATGCAAAGCTAGGTCACCCTGCCGCTTTGGAACAGCTTTATTTGGATCTGCTATTCCTCAAAACTACGCTTTGGCATCTTTAATGCCTTTATAATAAAAAAATTCCAGTGCGTGATTAATTATCGTCACCTCATCGATTCCTTCACGAAAATTTGATTGGAGAAAATTCAGAAAAACAGACTATTCGTATTCTACTAACATCTTGCTCACGTCACAGCAATATTAACGGCAATACCAATTCAAGGTCAAAAACAGTCCATAGATATAGCCAGGTCAAAATCCAACAAATCGGTCTTATGCGCAAGACGAAAATATAAACTCTATCTGGGAAAACAACTTCAGTAAAATTCTGTTATTTCATTTAATCAACTGGGTCACTCAATTAATTGAGAGGATTATACTTCACTAAGCCAATCGTTGTTACGAAATGATATCCGATTTTAGATGTTTTCACATTGAGAAATAACAACGATTGTGTTTCGGCATAGAATTTGTTACGTTTCATGTCTTACGAATATCATTGTCACATGTAGAAAGATTATTTAGATAATAGAAACATGGGCATACGTAGCATCTTCTCTCGGGGGGAGGGCGCAGCCGATTTTTTATGAAGGGTTGGGGGCTGAAAACATACTGTCAGTTCACAAAAACTTACATTGCCAGCAAATTCTATCATACCTATGAAATCTTTATTAATAAGTAGTCACCAAAAATAATAAATCATCAATAAGATTCAGCATTAATCAATCTTCTTGAATTAGAACTAAATCTTTCCAAGATATTATGGATAATTGCTTTCTTGTTTGACTTTTATTATGTCATTCCAGCAGCTTATTTCCAGCTTTTTCAACCATCTACCTTTTTTCAACTCTTTTTTCAACCATCTGCTTTTTCAGCCATATCTAGCGTAAATTTGAAGTTCTAGGGGGCAACTACCCCCCTTCCGTACGCCCATGAACAGAAAGACTTAAAAAAATTTCTTAGACCCCACTGTTTTTCCATTTACGAAAAATTAAGCAAGAAAAAACGGGTTTCAATTTTATTAAAGCAGTGAAACAATAAATACAAGCAAATAAACACTTCAATGGAAAGAAAAAACATTCAATTTATAATTCATGAATTGGCTGATTAACCTGTGAGACCTAATTAGGGGGTTATGGACCTCCGGTTAGGTGACCTTTTTTGTTTGTTCAAATAAATATACTCTTCTCTTTTGAAAAATTTCCATTCATACACTGGTTGTAAGAGGAGAGTGATATATGGCATCAAAATCGACATTCGCTTTTGTTTCTTGGGTTAAAACGCAAGTGCTGGAAGTTTTGTTTAATATGTGAGTTTGCTTCTTACTTAGTTATTTATATTTTTTCTTCTTCGTGTCTTAGTTGTTGTTTTTCTATTTGTGTTATTAAAGACAAAAAAAATTCGTGGAGCTGAAATATTCGGAATATTTTTTAATTGAAGTGTTTTTTTGTTTTTATTTATTGTTTCACAGCTTTATTAAAATTAAAACCCGTTTTTCTTGCTTAATTTTTCGTACATAGACTTGGCTTTCCTACACAAGGATTTTTATATGTTCCGGTAAATTTTGAATCTAGAAAGACGAATAGCACTCGTCGAAGGTGCCCCGAGCTTAAATGTCCTCCAGAGATAATTTTTCCTTCTCCAGCCTTGAGAAGCCAAGATCATCCTGCGTTAAAAGGAATAACTTTTTATACCTAAAGATTAAAAGGCGCTACCTTACAAATATCAATAATAGCTTATTTTACGGTCCCATAAAAGAACCCAAATCAACGAGAAAAATCTGTATCATTATCAAATAGGTTCCACGATTTATCTGCTAATTTAGACCTAAGAAGTGACTCTTTCTTATCAAACCTAACTGAATGAGAATCAAACACTTGAGCCCCATTACTCTTCTCACGCTTAAAATTAAATACAAAATATATTGGGAAATGATGAGAAATATCAGTAACTAAAATTGAGTTAGGAGATATTGTCGATCAAAGATGCTGTAAAATTAGGTACGCGTGCAGGGATGGATGTATTAGATAGAGTTCCTGCGGCAAACATGGTTGAAAGAAAGCTGAAGCTGAAGACTTTGAATCTATAGCATTTATTTTAAAGTCACCACCCATTATGATTACCTGGCACGGACGTTTGTGTATTATATCAAGTATATCCTCAAGATTCCGAAGAAACAACGGAACAGCACCACTAGGAGAAGGATAAACATTACCCATGATTAGATCAATACCATTAGATCTAATTTCAATAGACTGTGACTCAAAAATACCTTCATAATTTCTTGGTAAATGGTCCGTACACAATAAAGCAGATTACAAGATCACCTTTAGCCGTCTTTAGCTAATTTTCATTGATCACCTTTAGCAAATTAAAGGTCTTAGCCATCCTGCATGAGTTTATTTGTCCCATTTTGTAGCCATCTAGCTTGGGCGCCAGACCTCTATAATGTGACAACTAGGTGATCAAAAAGACACAGTCCGTTTGACAATAGTTTCCGACTATATCGACCACGTTGAATCTTAATATGGGTGGTGGCAAAGCTGGAGGTGACGGCTTGACCTTCTAAAATCCAAAAAACACCCTTTTTTGGCCTATAAAATGTGTACATACTGTTTATTTTTTTTTTAAGGTTGTACCACTCCAATTTAGTTGCATGACATCTCATATTATTCCTAATATGGTCGTCTCTTAGAAAATGTTTTTTTTTTTTCCGATACCTTGTATAGTCCCGGAGCTATAGGCTAATATTTAATAATTTTCCCTGAAAATCTAAAAATTCAAATGTTTATTTAAAGGTAAAGCACGTATCTCGTAACTTAATATATTTTTAGGATTTTTCATCTTTTACCGGAATTTACCTTGGATATTGAGCTTCACATTGCCGAACATTTCCAAGCTCCAGCTGTTTGTTGAAGCTGCACAGAATTTTTTTTTAAGTATAAGCCAAAAATGTATGCGAAAATGTATCTTTGCCAAATAGTCATATGACACAATATTCTACGCTAAAATTTAGCGTGGATTCCAAATATCAACGTTAATTTTCAACCCAATATTAAGTTCGTTGGTTATAGGCTAATTATTTATTTTTAGGCCTATTTTTTTTTAACTGGTACAGCGAGACATGTTTATATGCTAAATTTTGACGCCGAGTCTAACGGTAGTGTTGACTTCGTCATCGTGTTTCAACTTTAGTTGCTATATACTATTTAATTTGCTATAAGCTCTGATTTTCTTGAAGTACTGTACATCTATATAAAAATACTTGGGTTGAAACTAATTGAGTAAAAATACAAGTAAAGCCTGTCAAAATACAGTTCCCGCGCATCCCAACGGTTTTCCCCCAACGTACGAAAAAATCCCGCTAATCCTCGTCTGAATCGTCGCTGTCGGCACCACATCGCCCACCACACGCGCAAAGAATGTCGCATGGCTTTATCCCCAAACAAGGACACTTTTTACTGCACACAGTTTTACAGTAACAAAAGGTCGAAGCCTTGTTGACAGTTAGAGGCCAGGGGGTCAGCGCTGAAGTCACTGGACTGACTCCTAAAATGTCGTGATGGGTCCAGCCAAACTCAAGTGGGTTGAAGACATAGGGCTTAGGAATCACAGCCTGAAGAATAATGCTCCACTGAAGTATAGCTCTCTTGACGTGATATACGAAAGAACCATCTGTTGGGGGCAAGCTGTTCAAGTTCTTTTTTCTGGGAAATAAATGAATTCGGAGGTCATTGAGAGAATCAAATTCGGACTGTTTTTTGCTATATACCGATAAAGCCAATTTCGTACAGATACGCATGATTTCGGGCTCGTACATAATGATGTTTCGGATATCACTCCACACTTTCAGTGTAAGGTCAGCTTTGATTCAAGAATCAAATTTCTTGAATGAGCTGTGATTTAACAGCAGATGTAGCAAATGTTTTTTTGCCCTTCGAGAAGAAAAAAATGACCGTATCAAATCCACTAATGCAATGTAGCAGTCCTATTGACTCTAACAGGGCACACGATGTTCTGTTCACAATTGTAAGGATTGGAAAGACTTTGTCACGGACCTGAATGCAGAGCTCGGGTTCGTAGCCCGAGTCAAACCTGCAGAGGAATATGTCGCGAGAGTTCTGTAATAGAATGACCACAATGTCTGTATCATTCGCTTCAACAATTACTTGGGAACATACATTTCTGTAGCATTCGGCAACATGGAGAGCCACACGCGTGTTGGCTTCTTCATGTGTGCTGCACAAGGTAGCTTCGTAGTCCGGGTTCGGATCTAATGTCGTTTTGGATGGGACCAGTTTTAGGACCTTCATGTTGTCACTGAATCCGCCAGAGAGGTAAATGGTAAATCTTAATTCAGAAAGACAGACATGGCTCCACAATTCAAAAATACATTCGATAAGTCTTGCCTTACTCTCTGACTGCATAAGCACGATATCCCAGTTTTCTAGCACCATGCTCTTCGTAACGATAAAACTCTTCGTCACTGTATTTCCTCTCCGCTCGTGACATCCACTACTGTCTTTTAGAACAATAGGATGCCCGGACATGTTTGCAGGGCCAAACACTCCGTCATACCCATCAGCTACAATATGCAGCTCGGTTGTAAATTTTAGGAGTTGGTTTAATATCCATTCAAGGATTAGTTTAGAAAATTCCTCAACGGGTTCGGTTTTTTATTGCACTTTCGACCAGATTAACGGCATGAAATCTACCACCACACCAGGTCCCGCGACCGTGTTAATCGGTACTTCACTAGGCCAACTTTCTAAACTTGCAGAGGTACGAATGAACTCGAGAAAACTTGACTTCGTACCCGATGGAAGTTTAATACGTTCACCAGCTCCTGCTTCAAATATTGCTGGGGCGTAGGGCAAAAGTTCATGCGGCATGATCTTACTTAGCATCTCAAGCGTAGATTCTTGACTAGTGACAACAGTAACCAAAATCCTTTTAACAGCTTCCAATTCAGCATAAACGCTGCTACCTGTCTTGGTCGTTGAACGTTTGGCCTGTTTTGTGTCGCAATCCATAGTCTTTGCTTTAAACTTGGAAAAGGGGTTGGGTTTTCCGTCGAAGTATGCTTCCAATGCTTTTAAACCACTAGCACATGCACTCAGGAGGCTCTTTGCCACTGCCTCATCAGCTACTTGATTTGAAATGATATTCACAAATGATTCCTCATCACATGCAAACGGATCAATATGGTCTTCGACAACAGAGACCACACTACTGACAAGGTTTTCTTGGCGCTTCTCAAAGGCTCCATTTTTGCTTCCTTCACCGTCAAATTCACTCATGCTCTCAATTCCGGCAGGTCGACAAAGGGCAGAGGAAACCTCAGCACAGAATGGTATGGTGGTAGTCCACTTGGCAACTGCCATTGAGCTCAGTGTGATTCCCTTTATTCCTCCCTTTTGTTTTGATTCAAGGTTGAGTGTGGATTCCAGTGCATGATCTGGGGAAACACAATTCATCTTGCAATTTTTCCGCTTCACGTTGAATAGTCCTTTGACAAAGATATCATGCAAGCTAGGTGGCAAGGTTTTCATGTCACTCAAATACTGGAGTAGACATGCAGTATACTTATAAGGCCCTGCGGCTGTCACATTCGGCAACATGAGGGTTGCACCCATAATATGACCTTCCCAGTCTCCCCCACGCTCTGCCATCAGGAACTGGAGAAGAATCAGCACAAGGTTCATATACTCCATCCACAGCTTCGTTGTAAGGTTTTGGTCACGCGACTTGTTGAACTGGTTCATCAAAGGCTTCATAGATTCCAAGTGTTTGTCTAGGTTGTCGAATGAGCCTCCGCAATTTATGAACGCAGACATCAAATCTGACAGCTCCTCAAAAGTACTTGTTTCTTCGTCTGATTCAATGTAATACTGTTCAAGATCATTCCAATATACTCTGTACAAGGCCTCTACTACGATGATGTGAGTCTGCATACACCTGTAATAGGGTTTTCCAGTCATAGCTTTTTTCCCAGTTCCAGGGAGTAAAATGCCAGCCTTGCTAAAGATTTCCTCAAGCCCCGAGCCTTTCATGAGGTACCCAATCACACCAAGGAAGTTCATACACAGATGCAATCCACCCATTCTTGGAATAACGTCACTGAATGCTTCAGGCTGTTTCTTTTTTAATGCGATAATGATCTCGTAGATAGCTAGGTCACACGTTATTACAGTATGAGGTAACTTCAGTGCGTGAGCTGTACGATGCATAACGTTTATTGCCTCTTCAACAACTGCTGGATTAGATGGAGCACTTGGTATGACTGGTAGATATCCGATACGAGTGATAGGTATCACTTCACTCTCTATTTGACTCTCTATCTCAGTAGCTGATGCTTGATCAGCAGTTTTATTGTGGTGCTTACGACGGAGGAACTTTTTGCAACAGGCTTTGTGCCACTTGTGCTCCTTCTCATGAAAATCTGGTTCATAAGATTGTTTTTTTAATGCTCTGTAAGCTAAATTGCACTTGCACCTGACTTGAAGGACACTCACAACTCGACGCATGTCTGTAAGCTTATACAATTTCTCATTCTTTGTCTTGTTCTGGCAAATAATGCACAAAGAGAAATTAATCGTTGTTTTATTTTGGGGGCCAAGCATGAAGCGCAGATGTTTTCCCTTCAGCTTTTCCATTGTTGTTGACCTAGAAAGAAAAACATCAGAAATCGTCTTTAAAGTCCACTTTTTACAAACTTTACACAAAAATCATTTCATATTGCTTTTTTTTCATTGCTGACCATGCCAGTAGTCTTCATATTTACCAAATCGAGCAGAATATCATTGCAGTTTAACTAAGCTAAGTACAGGAGGCTTACTTTAGTGTCCCAGTTCGCTTTCAAGCTATGCTCGCTCAACTGGCAAACAATTTATTGTAAATATTTTAAGTTGTTGATAGGCATCGACTAGATTAGGCATAGACTAGCAGTCAGGGATATTAATTATTTTATGTATAACCATCAATATAATGTACTACTTCAACACTGTAGTAGTACACCACAGGATCTGTACCTCAAAATTTGAGACCTATGTCTAACCAACAGTGTACTACTCCAGGTATAGCATAATAGGACCTACACCATGTTTAATGTAGTACTGATGGTGGGGTGTAGTACTCAAATTTTGAGGTACAGATCCCATGGTGTACTACTGCAGGGGTGAAGTAGTACATTATGTTGATGGTAGTATATAAGACAAGTAATATCCCTAACTGTAGGCTAGGGTAGGCTGCGCCAAATGTTAGATATACCCAGCATTTGGCGTAGGGTATCCAAAATATTGGATTTGTGGTAGATTGGTTTAAGGTGGCCTCAGCAACATCAAGAGTAACATACCCTAAAAAATGTCTGATCTAACTTAGCCTAATTACAGTATAGGCCAAGTCTACATAGAAATTTCACAAAATGTCTATCAAACAGTTTGAGATAAAAACTCATTCTTAATTCCAACCTGGTCTTGAGTTTTCATCTTGAAGCCTAATACTCAGTTTCTGGTTACTAATGTCCAGCAGTCTAATAGTTATTTGGGTTACCTATCCATGACATTGCATAGTTCCTTAAGGCAGGCACTAAGCATCATTAAGTTCCTTTTCTCATCTCTAACCACTAATAGTACAGATTATAAATCACACTAAAAGCCTTAAATTTAATAAGCAACAGAGTACACAAGATTGTTTCTTTCACGAAAGCTCATTTTATCATTATCGTCTTCTTCTTCCTACAAAATGCGTACCTGGGAAATTTGATCTCAAGGTGGAGTAGTAAAACAATTAGCCTATAAAAACTGAAGTTGATATTTGGTTGAAAAGTAAAGTTCATATTCAGATTTGGCGTTAAATTCTAGCATAAAAGATGTGTCATATCATCATTTTGGAAAAATGTATTTTTGCATATACATTTTGACGTATACTTTTTCAAAAAATTCTAGACGGCTTCACCGAACAGTTGAAGCTTTGAACTTTACGGCAATGTGAAGCTAAATACTCAAGGTAAATTCTGGAAAAGGATGAAATATCCAAAAATTACAGAAAGGTCCAAGATACGTGGTTTATCGGAAAATGAACCTTTGAATTTTGAGATTTTCGGGGAAAATCAATAAATATTATCCTATAGCTCCTGGGCTATACGAGATATGGGAAAAAATAGAACATATTCTATGAGAGGACTATGTCAGGAACAAAATGAGAGGTCACGCCACTACATCGGAGTGGTACAACCTTAGAAAAAAAAATAAACAGTCTGTGCACGTTTTATAGGCCTAAAAAGAGTGTTTTTCTGCTTTTACAAGGTCAAGCCGTGATCTCCAGCTTTGCCACCACCCATATTCAGATTCAGCGTGGTCGATATAGTCGGAAACTGTTGTCAAACTGACTGTGTTTTTCTGATCACCTCAACTCAGAAATAAGCGAGATACGCTTTAGTGGCGCCCGGACTAATCGATATCCAGTGGCATTTAATAACCAGAATTCAAAAACGTCTCCCACAAGTCAACAACATCAGACTCTCCATCCGAAACAACCTGTCTTAAGTGATTTGTTGACGAGGAGTGACTCAGAATCTGATGGTGTGATTTTCATTAAGATTCTATGACTTTTAGGGGTTTTCCCCTTTTTTTGAAAATCAGGCACATTTTCTCTGGCTCGTAGCGTTTGATGGGTAAGACTAAACTTAATAAACCTTATACATATGAAATCAGCATAATTAGCCGATTCTTCTTATATATCTATTGGTATCAAAATTCTGTTTATAAAGTTTCGGTTATTATCAAGCCGGGTCGCTCCTAACTTACAGTTCGTTACCACAAACTGTTTGATAAACCTGACTTAGGCAGCTTACTTTTCGCTGCCAACACTCGTCGAACAATATGTAAGCTCTAAAATTTTACTAACATTGGGACAGTTTTTACATTTTCAGTTTGAGTGGCAGACAATTGAAACTGATTAGCCTTTAAAAAGTCTGTTTTTTTTTAATCTTGCCAGCCCATCATTTATGTTATCTTTTCATTAAGAATATCCATCAATTCGACATTGAGGTTTGGTTTTACAACATAGAAAATTAAGGCAATAAGTAATTTGACCTGCTCAAGCTGATCAACTCTATCTTCTACTCTAGAAATTTTATTTTCAAGCGAAGTCACTGCATTATAAACTCTTTCTATTATTATATTATTTCATTATATTTGCCGTTGTATACAAATTAAATGGTTTATAAACTTCACTCACAATATACTCGCTGATGATTTTCAAATTTCGACGGCCTTTCATTACCTCTGATACGACACGAAACATACAATACGACATGAAAGTTGATGCTGCTGCAGTAGTCGGTGTTGATGATGCTAGGTGGATTTAGCTCTAGTGTTACATGGCCATAAGTTTATTTTCTTCAGAGTTTTCAAGATATCTGGGGATAAACGTTGCTCTTCAAAAGCTTTATTTATATCTTTATCTTTCTTTATGAAAGCCTCTAAAATCACCCAAACCACAAAACCACAGTGGTCATTCCAGTTGCAAATACCACTGGCCTTCCCACATTTTAGTAACCTAATTTGAATCAAAACCGAAGATGGAGAAAAACAAAAATGCTTGTATAACAATTCACGATATCACAATTCACCTGATGGAGGATTATGCGAAACTACTGAAGTAAACTGTTAATAACATTGTTTCAGTGGGATTTGGTCTGATAAATCAGCTGATAATTGCGTTAATCTATTAAACTTCTTTAAAAAGTAACTTTGGATTATTCCCAATCTCTTTTGATATATCTTTTTCTTGTTGTTTCTCCTATGTTGCCACTAATTTTATATATTTCTTTGCTTGGACTATGTGGAATAGGGGGCCATTTCTCGGTCGGTCACGTTTATCCCAATTATGATACCTTAGCCAATTTTTCTGTTTTGCTTCATTTGGTATAAAAAACCACCCCTTTTTTGTGCATTACTACAAACTCTAATAAGAGGAGCCGCAGCGGAAGCCGCAACTTTCATAGCATGAAATATTTCGGCATAACACATATCTAATTCTAGCCAATCAAATCTTTGAGACAATGACAAAAGATGGAAAGGAATTCTAATTTTACTGAGAATATCATCTAATGCACTCTGGTATAAGTATACGTCTATTCTATCCCAAACCTGCTCCTGAAACCATTGTGGACTACAATAAATATGGCAAAAACATTTAAAACAACAGCCAATTCGAGGTGAAAATGATAACCAATCAAAATTTTAGTCGATACTTTAACAAGAGACTTTTTTTTAACGATTCAAGGTCTGAAATTATAAAGTCCAAATCTGCCACGCTACCTAAATTATGAACAAAGTCTAATTTCTGCTAACGTGCGTTTCAATTTAGCACACTATCGTTTTCAACATTTCCCTGAATGTTTCACTGTATTACCCTTAGCTTCAACAGTACTAGTAGTAGTTATAGCAGCGGCACTCGTAGTAGTAGTAGTAGCAGTTGTAGTAGTAGCTGTATTAGCAACAGCTATTTTGCCTAGTTCAACATCCCTCTTAGAATATCCTGAAAGTTTCAACCAAATAGTCTAGACAAGGGGTGGGCAACCCAAATTATCTTGTGGGCCACTTTGGAAATGCATCATAACTCCACAGACCGCATATAAAAATTATATATACCCATATTAGATTTAAACCTAGTATACATATTTTTTGGAATGACAGATTGAAAAACAATGAATTTTTATTAATTGTGTTTACTATTATTTTACATATAAATATAGATAATATAATAATAATAATGGTACTTAATACACATTGTAAAAAATATATAATAGCCTTCTGAAAAAAAAAAAGATTATAGAAAAATATATATTTCACTAGTGCGATATTTGTCTCTCCACTTTATCACGTAGTTTTAGTAAGTCGATCTAAATTTGGGTATTTGCACATCGTAATTGGTGTTGAAGGTTAATGTTCATTATGTTTGAGCTGTTTTATGTTTGGTCAATTTCATTTTCGAAAAAACGATTCGCAGATGTAAGTTGAACAAAAAGCGCTAACAGCTTTTTGTGCCAAACTTCTTGAATTGGATAATTTTTCTTTTGCGACGTATATGTTAAAAAAAAAATCCTTTTTTGATTATGAATTTTCAAACATGCGTTTTTTTATTATTGCACTGTATAGAAATCAGATCAATTCGGAGATATTCTGGAACAGACTCAATTTCAACATGAACAGAAGGTGAATATATTTCAAAAATTTTGGTGTTTTTTTCCAACTCTAAATTATTGAATTGGCTTTCAAAAATATCTGCAAGTTTTCTTATTTCTTTCGCATATTTGATATAATTGTTATATTTTGATTCCTTGAATTCTTTTAACATTGGAAAGTGAGAGCATTATTAATTTTCAATTGTGATTAAAGTAATCACAATTTCTTCTGAAATGCTCTGATCTGATTAAATGAATCGACTATGAGGTTATCTTTTCCTTGCAATGATATATTTAATTCAATGAGTTTGTTGACAATATCCACTAAAACGCATGAATCCAATAACCTTTCATCATTTCTTAATTCTAGCACATACCTTTGTTTGTCATTCATAAGAAAATCAATTTCTTAACGTCAAATCTGTGACGTTTCAAAATGTGCGTGCATAATATGGGCGCAGAATAAAAAAGTATGATGAATCTCGCTGGCCGCAAAAATGTATACGGCGGGCCGCATACGGCTGTTGGGCCGCGGGTGGGTCATCTCTGGTCTAGGCCATTCCTAAGATACTGCTGATACACCCTTTTGGTATCCTGCTTGTACATAGGGTGTTTTTCTTTTGTTCAACATCTCTCTAAACAATCCCTGGAAGTTTCAAGTCCGTACTCTTAGCCTCAGTACTAGCAGTCTTAGCAATAATAGTAGTGGTAGCGGAAGTAACAGCAGTAGTAGCAGTATGCAGAAATTGCTCCCCAAAATTTTATCTTAATATCCTTAAACTCAGTAAAAGAAGTATTCGTATCAGTCGTCATAAGAGCAATAGTTCAACATGCACAAAGTTCCTTGTCATTAGTTCAATACCCCTCAACATGCCCTTGGTCAATTAATCATCCCCCCGTCATTTAATTAAAGTTCCATTTTCCATTTTTTTTATTATTGTCATTATTATCTCGGTTTTTTTTTTTGTTATATTTATTGATTATTATTTTATAAGGTTAAGGTAGCTGTGCTTTTGGGGAGGAAGGGGGGAATCTCTTAGATAGTCAATTGTATGGTTGAGGAATGTGGTTGTGTTGAGGAGAAAAGCGATAGTCGTAATGCGTGATTAGGAGGAATCGTTATTTTTAAGGGACTCAACGTGCGTTTTTTGCATAGAGAAGTTTATTTGTTTTTATTTATTTCTATTTGTTTTAATTAAACCCGATTGAATCTAATCAAAAAAAAATACCCTCAGTCATTTGAGTTTCTGCCTTTTCACAGCCTATATGCCCACACCATGTTTTTTTTAAATTCAGCACTCCTCTCAATATTCTCTGAAAGCTTCAATTTACCGCACTTGGTCCTTTTGAATACCAAAGGTCAAACACGCCCTCTTTCCCACGAAAAAACACTATAAATAAACAATGGACCAAGTGTATAACTTACACCACTTGCTCTGATGACTGTGGATGGCACACATCACTAGTATCCCCAGAGGCAAATTTACTAGACCTTTTAACCATGTCTTTTTAGCACTTGATCTTTTTGAAGACTAAAGGTCAAACGTGCCCTCTTTCCCAAGAACAGATACTATATATAAACAATGGGCAAAGTGCATAACCTACAACCGTTGTTCTGAAGACTGTGGTGGTTTGACCCCCCCCCCCCCCCAACACCCCCAGACGCATAGTTACTGAACCTTTGAACTCTGTTGAAAAATATGGTTATCTCAACATTTTGATTGAACGTGTTTGGAGACTTAATGGACTTGGGAAGGGGAGCTTGTCCTCCAACTTCTTTTGTATCGTTAAAAGGACACTTTTCATTTCCAATCGAATGAACTCCTTTAATATATTCTATGATAGTACTACGTTGCCTATGATATTGCTTATATGCCCTTTTGAAAACCTGTATGCATAAAGTTTTTTTTGACTTAATTGAAACCACACTAAACGTTCCCTAAGACTTTCGCCTTAATGCCCTTAGCCTCATTAGTTACAACAACTGTAGTAGCAGTATCGGTAGTATCCACATAGTGCCTTGTGTTTAGTCCAAATACGTCACGACCTAGCCAGAAAGTTCCAACTTAATAATGTAAGCCGTTCCTGAGATATTGTTGTTACGCATTTTGACAGTTTATATGCTCATAGTTTGCTTTGATTGAGCTCAGCATCCCCCGAAACACTCCTTGAAAGCTTCACCTTAACATCCTTAATCTCTAGTAGCAATAGCTCTAGTAATAGCAGTAGCATTAGAAGCAGTATGCACATAGCATCTTTGGTTTTTTCAACATGACCTCAATACACATTGGAATTTTATCGTACTTAATATCATAGACTCATGGGCGCCCATATGGAGGGCAGGGGGGGGGGGCACCTGCCCCCCTGGCTGAATGATGCTGCCTTATTTTTATATTTTTGTTCAAAGATTTCTATTATATAGCATTAAAAGTGCCAATTAAACAAAGTTTGCCCCCACCTGGAATTCAGCTTATGGCCGCCCATGCATAGACTGTTCCTGAGGCATGGCTTATGTATTCTCTTAACAACCTATATGCGCGTAGTGTGGTTTGATTTAGTTAAACGTTGTTTAAATATTCCCCAACATTTTTGCATTACTACCTTAAGCTTTAGTAGCAGTAGTAGCAGTAGTAGTAGAAGCAGTAGTAGCAGAGGTATTAGTGGTAGGGTGCAAATATTTGCTCTTGGCTAGTCCTACATTCCAAACAGCAAGTCCTGTAGGTTTGAACTTCACACATCTGGTCGTTCCTAAGACATTGCTGATACGTCCTTTTGACAACCTGCATGCATACGGCTTTGCATACGTCAGGCATACGGCTATGTCTGGTATACCATACAAGGACAAGATCTTTGCTAAGGCTCATCTATCAACAAAATCAAACGCTTGCTCATAATCTATAAAACTGAGGACTAAAGGTGTTTGATAACTCAGACACTTCTCAATTATTAATCTAAGAGTGAAAATTTGGTCGACGCATCCTCTACCCTCTCTCTTCTTCTCTTAACACTTGGTCTATAGACTCTATAGCTCTAAAAAGCATCATCATAGTAAGTAATTTGCTACCTATAGAAACCTGGTTAATGCCTTTATAATTACAGCACTCACTCTTGTCACTTTTCCTATACAGGGGTTTAATTAGGGTTTTCCCAAAACCGCTAGGCACTTCCCCTTTTTCAAAAATCATATTCATAATCTTCAGTAAGTTATTTTCAACCTCAAAACCACCATATCTAAGAAATTCATTTACCACGCTACCAGTACCTGGGCCGTATCATTTTTCAATCCTTTCAGTACTGCCACTAATTCTTCTCCACAAAATAAATCTTCCTTCACATCTAAGGTGTCACAAACTTTTTCATCCAGAATATCTTTTCCTGTAACTTTATGCCGCTTATTTTCATAATCTTTATTTTCAGGGGGTCTAGAGACCCCCCCCCCAAAATGCTGTTTGGATTGATTTCTCTAATATTACTCTCGAAAATAAATCTTCCTACACTTCCAAAGTATAACAAACATTTTTGCTCTTTTCCATACCATTTGCTGTAGCTTTATTACGGTTTGCGCATGCTCGAAATGGTCTACTCATTTGTATTTAACTATTTCCTAATAACTAATTTTGGTCCCGTTCTTATATTTAACTGGGCTAGTCCCTCTCAATTTATTAACATGTCAGTACGATATTTATTATTATGCCGTCTAGCTGCATCTCCTAGTTCACTCCTTAGTTCACATTTTAATGCTTTTCCGCTTTTTTCGGATTCCCCTTATTTTTATATGATCTATCACTCAGATAGTTCTTGTACAAATCCCTCATTATCTCTATTAAACGTAAGCATTTTCAATAACATTTCTGGCTCCGTTCTTAAATTTCTTCCCTAAGACACCATCAGCGACTTCACAAATTATTTTTCTAAAATTATCCCACCCATCTTCTAGATTGTCAAATTTTGAACTCTCTAGCTTAGTTTTCAACTGTTCCTTTAAAGTTTCTCTCAAGTTCTCATTCTGGAGTCTAGCAATGTCATAGCCTCCATTCCTAAATTTCAGCTGTAAGTTAGCCTTAGACACTAATCGATGGTGATCTTTACTTTTAATCAATTAAAAAAAAATCCACAAAATAAGTTTTCCAAAAAAAAATAAGAACTCCATTAAATGATCTACCAAGCATACATCTACCACACATCAGTATCAATAAATAAATGACACCCAAACCAACAGAAATTAAAATAAATAACAAAGTCAAACTCAAAACGAGCAAAAATTATATGAGTAGGGTTATAAACCCCTATACTTTCTAAGAGTTATAATGTAATTTGTACTGAAAAAATTCAAATGAATTTACTAAAAAAATGCGCATTGTCAGTTTAATATACATTTGCTGATATTTATTTCTTAAAATCTCAATTAACTTTTGATTTCTAAAAGTTATAAAAGTGAAAACATTTAAAAGTAAGTTCAACTAAACGGCTATATCACAATTTTGATCGGAAGTGTCTGGGGAAATGATGAGCGTGAGGCGGACATTCGCCCTCTGATCACTTTTGACTATTAATAAGGGCACTAATCCTCTCGATTCCCAATTGAATGAGCCCTCTATAACTTTCTACGACAACGCTTTCTTTAAAAATCTTACATGCCCCAGAGCGTAACTTAAATCTTTGCCCTGGGGCTGTGGGGGGTTTGTCATCATCAAAGACATGATTTCTAAGTCTCAAATTTTGATTGAATGTGTTGAGGAAACGGTGGGCGTGAGAGGGGGTTTAATTGCCCTCCAATCACTTTCGACTATTAAAAAGGGCACTAACCCTTTCAATTTCCAATCAAATAAGCCCTTTTTGAAGTTCCTACGAAAACTCATTCTAGAAAAACCTTACATGCCCCCATGGCATAAATTAAAACCCTTGCCCTGATGGTTGTAAGGAGGGGGGGGGGATATCATCCTCAAAGGCCAAATTTTAAGAACTTTAAACTACGTTGAACAAAATGGCTATCTCAAAATTTTGATCGGATATGTTTGGGGAAATGGTGGGTGAACGAGGGGGTTAGTTGCCTTTCAATCGCTTTCGACTATTAAAAAGGGCACCTGCACTTTCAATTTCCAACCAAATGAGCCCTTTCTACGACAAAACTTTCTAGTAAAACCTTCCCCCAGGGCATAAATTACAACCCTTGCCCTGAGGGTTGTGAGGACGGGGGGGGGTTGCCATCCTCAAAGACCTACTTTCCAGAACCTTCAACTACGTTGAACAAAATGGCTATCTCAAAATTTTGATTAGATGTGTTTGGGGAAATGGTGGGCATGAGAGGGGTATTAGTTGTCCTTCAACCACTTTCGAATGTTAAAAAGGGCACTAGCCCTTTCAATTTCCAATCGAATGAGCCCTTTATGAAGTTTCTACAACAACGCTTTCTATAAACACCTTATATGCCCCCAGGGCACAACTTACAAACCTTACCCTGAGGGCTGTCGGGGGGGGGGGGGTGTAATCCTCAAAGACCTAACCTCCAGAAATTTCAACTAAGTTGGAAAAATTACTATCTCAAAATTTGATTGGATGTGTTTGGGAAAATGGTGGGCATGAGAGGGGGTTAGTTGCCTTTAATCACTTTCTACTATTAAAAGGGCATTAACCATTTCAATTTCAAATCGAATGAACCCTTTTTGAAGTTTCTACGACAACCCTTTCTATAAGAACCTTATATGACCCAGGGCATAGCTTACAACCCTTACTGTAAGGGCTGTGAGGGGGGGGGGGGGTTCATCCTCAAAGACCTATTTTACAGAATTTTCAACTGCGTTGAACAGGTTGGCTATCTAAAAATTTTCATTGGATGTGTTTGTGCAAATGGTGGGTTTGTGCATGTGTTTGGGGAAACGCTGGGCGTGAGGGGGGGGGGGGGTTAGTAGCCCTCCAATCACTTTCAACTATTCAAAAGGGCACTAGCCCTTTCCATTTCCGATCGAATGATCCGTTTTTGAAGTTTCTACGACAACGCCTTCTATAAGAAAATTATATACCCCCAGGGCATAAATTACAACCCTTGCCCTGAGGGCTTTAGGGAGGAGGTTTTCATCCTCAAAGACCTAATTTCTAGAACTTTCTACTACGTTGAACATAATAGCTATCTCAACATTTTGATTGGGTGTGTTTGGGGAAATGTTGGACGTGAGAGGTGGGTTAGTTACCCACCAATCACTTTTGACTGTTAAAAAGGGCACAAGCCCTTTGAATTTCTAATAGAATGAGCTCTTTTTGAAGTTTCTACGATAACAATTTCGATATTTCTGTGCAACGCTTTCTATATTTTCTATGTAAATTATGTCCCCAGGGCATAACTTAAAACCCTTGCACTGAGGGCTGTGGGGGGAGTATCCGCTTTAAAGACATAGTTTCCAAATCTTTCAACTACGTTGAACAAAATGGCTATCTCAAAATTTTGATTGGATGTGTCTGGGGAAATGGTGGGCGTGTAAGGGGTGTTAGTTAGGTCTCCGCGGAAGGGGTGCTAGTTAGGCCTTCCAGTCACTTTTGGCTATTAAAAAGGGCACAAGTCCTTCCAATTGCCCATTGAATGAGCCCTTTTCGAAGTTTCTACAACAATTCCTTCGATACAAAATGCCTTGGTCTAAAGCAAAGAAATAAATAATATTCTTGGTATTGTGCCACATCGTTCTTTGTTTAGGCAGTGCTACTGTGCTGTCTATGATATCAACAGCAGCACTCCTATATACCCTAGTATTTTGTACTGATCCTGTCATTCTTCAGTTTATACTATCTTGTATGTATTTTATTCTCAAAAACGGCTCCATATTGTTTGGGGAAAATTGGTATCCCAGGATTTGCTGACCTAAAAAACAATATGTGCAGGTCAGGAGTAAGTTTAAGAAAATTCGTTAAGAGCCTTAATTTTGGAAGAAAAAAATTCGTGTGAATGACGTCATATTTTTGAATATATTCGAAAAGCATACACACACGTCACATATGACTCAGTAGTAGTTGTATCATTTTTCATGTCTATGATGTAGGAAAAATTACACAAGATACATAGATAAGTATAAAATACCAGGTTTAATGGGTGTTTTTCCAAATGACGCTTTCCAGCAGTTTCATATCACCTAGAGGACGAATGAAATACGTAGACCATAAAGAACAAAGAAATATACGGATAGATTACTTGCGACAACAACAATTACGACGAGTCAAAATTGAAAATGAAGAACAAAGAAATATCCAGTTAGAAGAAATACGTTTTTAGAGGATAAGCGACAGCGAAATAATACTTGTGTCAGCGAGACCCGGCCTCGAGATCCGACACATCGTTTTTTTCTTAAGACTAGCATATTGGAATTTCTGGCCGAAAACTATCTAAAAGATTACAAATTTAACAAAGAATTGTATTATTTCCACGGTGGTTGTATCGCACCTATGGTGACGCCATGACATCAAGAATAGGCTCACATTGTCTGTGGTTAGAAGACAAGTGGCAACAAAAATGAATATATACAAGCCTGCCACGTACCCGTGCTAGTGGGCCAGGCCTCGAAATCGGCCAAATGATTTTTTTTTAACT
Organism: Artemia sp. Qi Xiang Cuo; assembly: GCF_049724085.1. Taxonomy (NCBI): domain Eukaryota; kingdom Metazoa; phylum Arthropoda; class Branchiopoda; order Anostraca; family Artemiidae; genus Artemia; species Artemia sp. Qi Xiang Cuo. The sequence continues at coordinate 73,498,740 of NC_142800.1, forward strand.
TTCATACTGACATTTCTGGCCACAAAAACGAACTATATAGGTCAAAACTTTAAGGAAAAATTAAAATTTTTCTCAAGGTGGTATATTGAACCTATGGTAACGTCATGACATCAAGAAGAGGCTGCGGGCAGAAGATAAGCCACAATGAGAGTCAACCAATACAACCTTGCCACGTATCCATGCTGGGAACCAGTGGTTCTGTGGTTAGGAAAAGTTTAAAGCAGAAGGTGGTGATTCCACATCCAGCACCAAAAGATGTAGAGACCAGGTCAACAATAACCAAAACACTAAGTAACCGAATTTCAAAGCTTTGACTCCACAAAGGCGCTACTTCTAATTTAAGGTTTATTTGCTTATGCCGATTACAAACAACAGGACATGATTTGACTTTCAACGGTTGGAAAAGATACATCACTTGAATAAAAAGAAGAAATTTTTGGCCATCAAATGTGACAAGACGTATCCGAAAAGCTGAATCAAGGGGCATGAAAACAATTTTTAAGGGGTTGCTTAATGAGAATGAAGCACTAATAAATATGATTAGAAAACTAGCGGAAGTTAGAATTGCATCAGCTAAAGCAAAAGGTATGAAAAAAACGTCAGCGAGAATAACATTGAACTGCAAAACGAAAATTTCGAACTGCAATCTGTTGTTAGAAACTGAAAAAGACGTTCTTTGATATCTATGACGTCTTAAGAAATTATATATGATGATGCACGAATCTAAACGACTAAAAAAAGGCACGGAAAAAATATCTGAGGTAATAATGAATGAAGATGAACAACAAAATCTACAGTTGGAAGACTAGTGACAGCGATGATCACATCGAGTCGTAAATGAAGTCTGCTTAGAAGAGAAGCAACAGTAAAGCCACAAAAAATCTCAGAAGTGTACAAACCATATTAAATATACGACTCTGGGAAGAAAACAATAGGAAGAAGGGATTGAATTCACACCAAAATTCCTTAATTCAATTGAAATCGCTGATTTGACACCTCATGACTTAAAGCTAAAAAAACGCTACGATTATGCCAAATTTGCTCAGCACCGTAATTTTGGAAAAAAAATATGAGTTACGTCATATTTTTGAGTTCCAGAAGAAAACAAATCCTATAAAATGGATGGTTCTTTCAAGAATTAACAGGTGGTAGGAATTGAATTTACGCCAGACTTTCTTACCTAGATTATTGTTGCTTATTTGACACCTCATGATTTAAAAAAAACTAATAACGAATACATATACTCCCTTTAAACGAACAACTGTGTATTTACCTAAAACATCTTTTTGTTAGAGTTGTACGCCTTATTAGTATTTTTTCCTGGGTATTATCCAAACCTAACCTGAAGCTATGACATCAAGAAGAAGTTCACATTATATTCAGTTAGAAGACAAGCGATAGCAAGAATCAATATATACAAGCCTGCCGAGTGCCAGGACCTGGCCTTGAATGGTTACACCTTGACATCAAGAAGAGGCTCACATTGTCTGCGGTTAGAAGCAAGTGACAATGAGAATCCATGTATAAAAGCCTGCCACGTAGCCGTGCCAGGGCCCATCAGCGAAGCCGCTGGGCTTTTGGTTCTTATAATATAATCTATAAGGTTAGCTGTCTTACCATCATGTTAATACTATGTTAAATTACGGGCCATATTATGACCAAGTACTGCATTGCTTATAACTAGATTGTTGTAACTACGAAATTTCAGCAATCTGGGGTAATTACTGTTTCCTTTTCCTACACCAAAATTACCTAGGCTAGGATACCATCTATCCTTATTTTTACCGAACTAAGGGTTAAAATTTGCTAATAGAAACACTATAGTTCAACCTGAGTCCCTGTCTATTTGTTCCCGTAGCAGTAAGTAAAGTTGATCTGAGTCAGTTCTATCTCCGTCAATCGGTTCTACAGGGACATATACTGCTATGACTGATACCCTGTACGTAGTCATAAAAAGAGTGACTAGCATTCTATTATTAACACTTTACCAACCAAAACAAGACGTGGCAGCTTCTTTATTTATCAGGTACCCTACTCCCTGTATATGCACCCCATCTTTCCTGCCTGAGTAAATAAATTCTATATCACCTTTCATATTTCCTACCCCTAGGATATGAGTTTCTGAAGCTCCTAATAAGTCCAGTTCAAAAAGCGTCCGGATTCATCAATCAAAATGTTGATACGATAGTAATTTTTAACGTTGTAACATTCCAAGTTGCAATTTTCATATTCTATAAATCATTCAAATTATTTTGGCCTCAAGAAAAACAAAGGTCCCAGAACCAGTGCAGGACAGGGAGTAACACATCATCTCAAGCCCATACAGAAGTGCTTAAGCCAGCTTAGAACCAGAGAGCATGAAGTCCCTGGGACCTCCAGTTGAATCGAGGGTGTGTGTAGTCCGGAGCCCATCTTGGTCATGACATAATTTTCATTACTATTTAGTTCGTCACCCCTGAAAATTACCTAACAGTTTTTTTTTTTTTTGTTAACAAAACGGTTATCCTTAACCGTTCCTGATTTTGGAAAGTTTCTTTAATTTTTACAGTTGAAATTAAAGGAAAGGAAGAAAGCAAGTACAAAAGTAGACACAGAAAAGAGCAAAGCCTTTCTTTCCTTCATAACAAAACAAAGTGCTGATTTGTAAAGTCTTCAAGTCTGAAGAAAAAGTGGCTTCATTCTCTTTAGCTGCTGGAGAAACCTTTTAAGATATTTCTAAAATATTTAGAGCGCAGAGTTCAATCCAATTTCTTAAAGAAAGTATGATACAGACTCTAGACTGAGTCAGTTAAGATGTAGACATCTACAGATATAGTTGTTCAAATGAAAGTAGTATACTAGTCAACTTAGCCACAAGGTCACATATCACAGAATGAACTTTCAAAAGGATTTGAATATCTCTCAATGAAAGACAGATATGACTAGCTCAACGTTGATTTATAATACGGATTTTAATCCTGAAAATACAAGCTTAGAGGTACAATTACTGCAAGTAGTTAGATAAGTAAATAGATATTGAAAACAGTTTCCATAATTACAAGCGATAAGTAAATAATCATAAATATGTTTACAGCGCTGAGAAAAAATATTTTAATATTATTAAGTGTCAATTGTTTTGTTGACAGCTGATTGACAAGCGAAACTATTTTTTTTATATATAACTATTTACCCAAGACAATACACCGAGAAACGTTAAACTTGGATCATTCTGGATACTATTTCTTAAACCCTTGCGGTTTTTTTTGTGAGAAAAAATATAACGAACTTTCAAAAGAAATTGAATATTTTTCAACGGAGGACAAACAAAATTTTCATCTTGCAAATATATGCTTAGATCTGCAATTACTACTTAGTTCAATAGCTAGAAAATATATTAATTGGAGACAATAAGCCATATATACATAGGCTACAATTAAAATAGCATAATTATGTTTACATCACTCAGAGAAAATCCTTTAATACACGGAAAACATTGCTTAGTTTTTCCTTTTCAAAACCATACCAACAAAAACAACTATTTTATTCTGATCATTCAAGGGATTACTTAAGTCCATATACAGGAAGATGTCAAATTTTTATCAATCTAAATATTATTTATTAAATACTGAAAACTCTCGTAGTTACAGAGAAGACGGTTAAGATATTTTTTTCGCATCCCTCCATAGAAGACAAACATGTCCGTTTTTCAAAATGCTCCTACTTCTCTCAAGCATTTTTTATTTCTGCTCTAAAATGACAAGTAATTCATCTGGTGGTTGGTTATTAACCATGAGGAAACCAATGAGAAAAACTGATCGGTACGAGGAGTTAAGTACTCAAACGATAGGTACTAACAGACAACTTGTATTTGGAGGCTCCAAGTCTTTAAGCCAAGTGCATATCTTGCCAAGTGTCTTCTTCTTTCGTGTTAGTTTTATACAAAGCCTTACTTGTGTTGGATTAAAACTGATGGTTCTGGATAAGAACCTCCAAATCTTTAACTTTCGCGTGCTTAACATTATTTCCTCTTTCCTCTTTCCTCTTTCCTCTGACATTCTTTCCTCTTTTAAAAATGCTTGTTCATCTTTGCTCGAAGACACACGAAAAACAGATTGGTACCTAGGGAAACTAGAATAAATTCGTAGCTCCAAAACCGATCGGTACAATGGGAAAAACGATCGGTTTTGAGCGTTTCCCAATGCGTCTGAACGGGCTATGAAACTGAAACCAACATCTAATTTTAGACTTCACAAGCACAACTTTAACTGTAAATCCTTAACCAAAATCCTACCATAGTATTTAAGAGTTACAGAATCTTGTAGTAATTCCTTCCATTTTGGGGTTTTCTTTTCTTCTAATATATCCTGTTTTTATATTCAAATATATTCTAGTACTGGTGGTTGTGACCAGTCGGGCACTTGGTTGGTATCCGGGCCAGTTCTCCTTGGATCTAAAATCAGGGTACCACCTTGCTAAATTTGGAACCTTAAGGCCTCTATAGTCGATTCCATGTCGACTATTCCATTTTTCCATCTGAAAAATTGATTTATGTTTCCCTATTTTAACGGTTTGTATACAGAGGTACACCTTTTGTATATGGAGGTGCATGATGTCATCTATATTAATTTAGTCCTTTTACCGAATACTGAGATTAGCAGTCAGCAACCCCGAATCAAGATGCGTTTAAGCGGGAACCAAAATTAGGTAGCTGTGGCACTGACTTCAGAATCAAAGGGACCCGATTTGGTACTTAACAACCAATTTTAGTTTACCTTACCGTGGACTGGTATCAACAAAAGAAGTTGTGATTTCCTTTTGTTGATTTTTCTCTTACTAAACAACTCTCTATTTTCTTTTTTAGTCAGTTTCACTATCATTTTTTCGATCTTTTCTCTTTCCTCCCTCTCTTGCTATTCTTTTTAGACATTATACTTAATAGTCCTCGATATCCGAGCGTAGGTTCAAAAGCCCTCATAAGATATTTAATCAGTCTATCACCTATCTGAAATATTCTTGTCTTTCAATCCAAAACTTGACTAATTTATTAAAAATTACAAATTTAATGACTATAAATAAAACCACCGCATTGCATAAATTTTACTAGACATGATTATAACGCTGCCTAAGTAAACAGCGAAATAGCTGGAACGTGTTATTTTTTGTACTTCTCATCAGGCTACTTGTATGGGAAGGGTAGTCTTAAGGCCTTTGGAGGGGTTCATTCGATCGGAAATGAAAATCTAAGTGCCCTTTTTAAGAGCTGGAAGTGATTGGGGGGCAACCAGCCCCTCTTCCGTACCCCTTTTTGCTACACAGCCCCTTTAATACCAAAGATATTCGATCAATATTTTGAGATTTCTATTCTCTCTGGAATGGTCAAAATGTCCAATAAATATGCCCCTAGGGATGGCATGACCCCTCATCTCCTGGGGCAAGGGCTGTATAATATGCAGGTTGCCCATTTTTCAAACATACATTTTGTAACGGGAAGGAGGGCTTGCAGGATGTTTGGTGTGCAATTGACTCAAAAATTTCAGAGATCGTTCTCTGGGTCAAAAGGATCAAACATAGTTTTGCTAGTGCAGTGGGGGTGGAGGGCCCCGATATATAGGCTGAAAACGTTTGTTTTTGGTTAGTTGCATTTTGGGCAGCGTCTTAAGGTTCTTCAGATGTGCAAAGATTCCCAGTTTTCCCAAGGATGAACTCTGGAAATCATACACGTATCAGTGTAAATCAAAAGACGCAATGTGCATAATATTTTTCAAATTATTTTGAATGGCTTAAGAGATTGAGTTAACATTGGGTAGGAGTATTGAAGATCAGGGCCAAATTTTGACTAGGGGAGGGAGGTAAAGGTAAATAAAAAGACATTAGGTGTATACAGTTCACCGACCTACCATGTCTGCAGTATCTGAGGAACAGATTTGGGGATGGAATTGAAATTTTCAGTTACTCTTGGGCGAACGAACAGGGAAGTTTCATATCGAGTGCAAAAAAGGAAAAAAAACATATCTATTGCTAAGGGGGTTGGAGAGGAAGGGGTAAAATGTTTGCTATCTATAATCTAGAAAGAAAAACGTTCTTGCACTATAAGTTCCTATAAAACTATGAAAGGATGCTTATGTAGTGAGATAAACCAAAAGACACTCTGTGGTGCCAGGTTCTCAAAATGACGTATCCACAATATCTCAGGAACGGTTAAATTTTCAGGATATGTCGGGGGGGGGGGGGCTGAACTAAAACAAAAGGCAGTATAATCATCTAGGTTATGAAAATACCACATTCATAGAATGTCGTGAACGAAAATTAACAGGTTAAAGGATCAAGTTGAGACTTTGAGGAAGTACTGGAGGAGTGGTCAAGTTCACTTTCAATTTAGAGTTGGGAGGGGGACAAAGGTAAATAGAAAGACCCTATATGTACCCAGGTCTTCCAAATAAAGTTTTTGTAAAGTCTTTGGAACGCCTTGGAGGAATGGTTTGGAAATTGCAAGAGCCGTCGGAGAAAGAAGGGGAGAAACAAATGGGCAAGAAAGTTCAAATTTACTGTTGGATGGAAAGTTCGAGAGATAAAAAATTTTATTTCCAATCCAAACAAAATAATTCTTTGCACTTTAAGCTCCTGTGAGACGCATAATTTATGCTACGGGCAAGTAATGAGACAAAACAAAAGATAATATGTGCCACCAGGTTGTCAAGATTGCGCATCTGCAACATTTTAGCAACAGTTAAGGGTATTGAATTCAAACTTTCAAAAAATTTTAAGCTTGCACTAGTGGACGTTAAATTGACTTATGGCGAAGTGCAGAGCTACATCAAAAAACCGTATGTATATCCAGGTTACCAAGGTACCATTCTACGATACTTAAGGAACGGAAATGGTTCATTGAAATGGAAAACTGAAAGTTCTGGTGCCCTTTTTAAGAGTCAAAATTGATTAGAGGGCAACCGGCTTCCCATGCCCTTTTTCTCTACCCTCCCTTCTCCCGCAGCCCATCAAAATTTTGGGATAACATTTTTGCTCGAAATCGTCAGAAGGTTCAGCAAATATGCATCTGGGGATGATACAATCCCCAGATTAACGCTTTATAGCGTAAAACGTGGTCATATCTAATCATGGGTTTCTGATTATCTCGAATCATTCAGAGGTTATTCTCTGGGCCAGGATAGTCATACATTTAATTAAAAATTAAAAGGCACAATGCCCACCTGATTCTTAGAATTATTTATGGTAGAATTATTTTGATTTCTGTCTTAAGGAATCAAATTGAGAACCTTGATGGAGTATTGGAGGGTAGGGGGCTCAAGTGGAATATTAAATTTTGACTTAGGGCGGGGGGATTTGGTATCTTGGGTAACACTGTGTGTATCCAGGTGATCGAAATAGCATGTCAGAAATATCTTGGAACAAGGGCAGGGGTTGAAAACCGTTGGAGAAAGGAAGAGCAGAGGGTAAATACATTTCATATTTAGAATTGAGTGGATAGGGAAGGGGCTAAACCATTTATGCTTAAAATTCAGACAAAAATAACCTTTATGTACTGTAAGCTCATTTTGAATTTATGCGCTGTTGAGTTGAACATTAGGCTGTTAAGTTATAATTTCATGGAACTTTTTGGCCATGTTATAACCAAATTCTGTATTGGTTATAACTAGATTGTTTTACGTACAAAATTGCAGCAGTTTATAACTGTTACTATTTTCTTTTCATGTACCAACATTTAACAAGGCTAGAATACCATCTATCCCAATTTTTACCGACCTTGGGTTTATATTCCTCAAATAAACTTTTCACATTTTGTTACCTGGGATCCTGGCTATTTGTTCCCATAGCTGTAAACAAAATTTAACTGGGTCACTACTATCTCCATTGGTTAGTTCTACAGGGGCATATACTGCTATGACTACTATGAATCAGAGGCCTATTACTTCCGACTCGTTATATATTCACGCTTACAAAAATTAAATTAAAAAAACAAGTTTTTTTAACTGAAAGTAAGGAACGACGTTAAAACTTAAAACGAACAGAAATTATTCCGTATATGAAGGGGGCTGTCCCCTCCTCAACGCCTCGCTCTTTACGCTAAAGTTTTTTTATTGTTTAAAAAAATAGAGTTGTGAGAAAGTCAAACTTTAGCGTAAAGAGCGAGGCGTTGAGGAGGGGACAGCCCCTTTCATATACGGAATAATTTCTGTTCGTTTTAAGTTTTAACGTCGTTCCTTACTTTCAGTTAAAAAAACTTGTTTTTTTAATTTAATTTTTGAACGTTTTTGAATTAATGCAGGTACATGAATAATTAAAACAAAATTTGCATATTATATTTGGTTAAATGGCTTTCTCGAAACTTGTTTAATTTTATTTACGAACGTTTTTATTAGTAATAAATATACGTAACTTAGAATTAACTTACGTAACGAACTTCTATATTCATAAATTTTTAACACGTATATTAGGGGGTTCGCCCCCTAGTCAATACCCTGCTCTTTAAACTATAGTTCGAATTTTTTTTCCAGTTCTTTAAAAATGACCTCTTAATCACAATCAGTTGATCAGTTGAAAAACTTGTTTTTTTTATTTAATTCCTGATCTTTTTCTTTAATAATGCTGGGAAATCCGGCGCCCCCTTCATAGCACTGTCCCTGCCCCCCGGCGACCTTCCGGCATGGAAAGATCCTTCCATATAGCCCCCGCCCCTCTCCTTCCCCCACCTACCAGAAAAAATCTCCTCTGAAAAAGTCTGTATACTTCCCAATAACCAATATTATATGTTAACATTGAGTAGAGTTCATAGTTTTCAGCCCTCCCCCTGGGGACTTTGGGGGATCAAGTCATCCTGAAAGACATTTTTATCATATTTTCGACCATGCTGAACAAAATGGCCATCTCAAAAGTTTGATCGGGTGACTTTGGGAAAAAAATGAGCGTGGGAGGGGCCTAGTTGCCCTCCATTTTTTTTGGTCACTTAAAAAGGGCACTAGAACTTTTAATTTCTGTTCCAATGAGCCCTCCCACGATATTCTAGGACCGCTGGGTCAATACGATCACCCCTGGGAAAAAAAACAAACAAAAAAACAAACAAACAAATAAACATGCATCCGTGATCTTTCTTCTGTCACAAAATGCAAAATTCCACATTTTTTTAGATAGGAGCTTGAAACCTCTGCAGTAGGGTTCTCTGTATACATTGAATATGATTCTGTGATGTTCATTAAGGTTCTACAACTTTTAGGGGGTCTTTCACCCTTTTTTCGAAAATCAGCCACAATTTCTCAGGCACGTACCTGTTGATGGGTAAGATTAAACTTAATGAAACTTATATATTTGAAATTAGAATTAAAATCTGATTCTTTTGATGTATCTATTGGTATCAAAATCCCGTTTTTTAGAGTCTCGGTTACCATTGATTATACTACTGTGGGGAGGTAGCTCATAATTGACAACTTAGCTGGGAAGAGGTTTTTCAGTCTGATGAGTAAAATGAGGACCTGATGAGTAAAAGATGAGTAAAAGAACGGCCCTATTATATCTGTCGTCTTTGGTTTGTCGCCTTTGGCTCTTTAATTTTTATGAAAAACAACTTGTTTGTGGAAATGTTTAAAAATATATTAATACATAAATGAAGCACCAGATGAGGCAGTTATATGTCAAATTAAGAACTGAAGCTTATTAATCTTATCCAAGAATAATAAGACATTTTATCTTTGCTCAGATGATAGAGTTCACTTAATATGCGATTGATATAGGACTCAAAATTCCTTGACAGCACTTTTCTCAAAAGAAAAAAATATGTTAATAGGTAAAAAAATTCACTCTTGCTCTGATCGGTTAATTGAGGTATACTGTTTCTTATCTCAGTAAAACAATTTCCATTATTAATCATGACGGTTTGACGTTAACCATAACCTGTAACGGAAAGCCAGAGCATTGAATGATTTTCAGAATGGGAGTTAGATTTGTGGCTAATAATCAGCACTCAATCGATTCTCTATTGTAAAAAAAAAAAAAAAAACTTCACAAATATCTAAGAGATCGGAGTAGAAAATAATTTAATTCTTTTAATTGTACTGCTTCTCAGGAAAAGCAGGGGTGTCAATTGGGGGCGGAGGAGGGATCAAAGAGCGATTTCCTCCAAAATTAATATATATCGTTTTTGTGGTATTGTCATTAAAGAAGTTGAAAAAATACCCACTGCTAGGTCAAAAAGATATAATTTTTTTGGCTTCAAAAAAAAATCTAAAAATTTTCCCTTCCCCTTTTATTTTTGTGATTTGGTGCCGACGGGAAAGAGTTTGCAGATAATACACTGGTACTTTCCTGAAATTATGCATATTAACCTCAAACATTTTCTGTCAATAACGGTCGACTCAGCTTGTATTCGAAGAAAACTTTTAGTGAGGTTAGAAGTAAAAATTATTTTTAATGCTTTTCAAAATACTGTTAAACAAAAACTCAGGTTAACCTTTTTTGCAACGGGATTTAGGTTATATAGCATTCGTTTTGTCAAGTCTTTTTTGGATTTCTCAAAACTTAAAAAGAGCAAAAACTAACAAAAAACATATTTTTTTTCGGACGGAAAAAAGAATAATATTGAAATCCAAAACAAAAGAAATCCCCATTTCCTATACGACATATACGGCTATACGACATAGAAGTTATCAACAAGATTAGTGAAAATAAGCTGAATTATATTAGTTCATTGTCATGTTATTTCCTTATTATGATATTTTTTGTTGTAGGATTATGCAATACCAGCTCTTTACAGAAAATACAAAACAATACAATATTTTTTGTCGCGGAAGTTTAAAGCGTCTTATATTGTTTGTAGAGATATAAAGTATTATAAGATGTTTGAAAAAAAATACTGAAAAAATGAAGCATACTTTTTTGTGTTTGGTTGATGGATAGAGAAGGACAAGGTCAAACATGTTGAATGTTGAGATTTGATGAGTTGTTAATGAGTAGGGGTGGTATAGTCGCTAATTAGTGATTTTTATATGATAGTTCTTTTTTGTTGTTTTTAGGCCTAGTTGGGGCAGTGATCTTCTGCACAAGCTTAGATTCTGGATTTTGTTATTTTTGGTTGATGAATGAACCCTAATTTAACTTTAAAAAAAGAAAAAATTATTTTTAATGTTTTCACTTTTATAAATTTAAGAAATTAAAAATTAATTAAGATTTTAAGGAATCGATATCAGCATCTGTATATTAAACTGACGATGAACTTATATTTGAATTTTTTCAGTAGAATGCAAATTTTATTCTGGTTTTTAGAAAACATAGGGATTTTGAACCCTACTCATGTTAATTTCTGCTCGTTTTGAGTTTGACTCGGTTATTTATTGTAATTTCTGTTTGTTTTGGGTTTCATTTGTTTATTGATGCTGATTTGTGAAAGGTGTATGCTTGGTAGATTATTTAATCATATTTTTGTTCATTATTGTTTAATATAGTTCTTTACTTAAAAAAACATATTTCGTGGAATTTTTTTTTAAATTAATTTCTATTCGTTTTATATTGACATAGTCTTTTTCAGGGAAAGTAAAATAAGAGTTTGTTGTCGGGGTATAATTACTTTAACAAGGACCCACCCCCTTCGAAACCCAGTAAGATATGTAGGTGTTAGGCCATTCCATGGGAATCAGCAGGTGTTTACATTTGGTTGCAAGGTAATAGAGGATGACGCAATCTGGTATGAGTCACCAAGTGTTACATTACAGGGGGTGTTTAGTAATTGGAGTTGCAACTCATGTGTGACTTAGTGGATTTATCGAAAATAACTTAATGGTAGCGCACACGTGGGTATTGCGTAATGACAGCGCACGTGTTGCGTAATGAAGGCGCACATGTAGGTCTTACGTAATGACGGTTCCAGGCGGAGGAATTTTATTAGGACATTTCAAGGTGTTTTTTCGTTTCAAGGCGTTTATTTTTCCTTTCAAAGCATTTTTTCTTCCTTTCAAGGCGTTTTTTTCTTTCTATAAAGGCGTTTTTTTTTCTAAAGTTCCTACGTAATGAGGAATATTTATGGATGACACATTCTCATCTGAACCGTATCTTCAGAGTCCATGAGGGAACCCTCCGCTTTTAACTAAGGAGGACACACACGTGGACGTTACATAATACTTTTTAAGACTTTATTTTTCTTTCGGTGCATTTTTTCTCAAAGGATCATTATATTCTAATGATTTTTGTCCCTATTTGGACTCGAAAGACCAATTTCCATCCAATCGAACAGTGCCTTAATCAACTCGTCCATGAGACCCTATTCCAATATTCTGTACCGAGGAATAGCTCCTACATGAATTACTATAAAATAACAATCCTCGTGTTTCAAACATTAAAATGACGTGTGTGTGTTTCCCATGACTGCAATAATTGAGGCGAAAAGGGGAAAATCGATTATTAGAGTTTGGCTATATTTCAAGTGCACCTGCTTGCTAAGTAATACTTTTAGAAGGGTATTATAAACCCGGACGTAGCAGTTCTTCATTTCTTAACGATATGATACTAGCATTTTGGAGGGTCCTTCTTAGAGAATTTCAACAGACGTTTTCTTAGAAAATGATAATTTAGAGACAATTTTTGGAGAATGATCTAAGTTGGTCCAAGACAAACGAACACTGAATGATTGACACACGGCACCCTCTAGCAGGCATTATTGCACATATGGTATTTTTCGGGGCATTTTTGCAGCAAAAATATTCACTTACACTAGAATTGATCCTTTAAACTTAATGAAAATAAAACCATTAGCGTTTCTTGTGATGAACTCTAAGAGGCAAGCGTGGCACAATCTACCACCCCCGAAGACACCCTCTGGGGGGTGTCGTGCAAAATTATTGTACATAAGGATCTTTCAACCGTTTTACAGTAAAAAAAAATTTGTAAACTAAAAATTTACCTTTTTTTTTGAACAGCAGAAACTTTCCATTTTATTTCTAGATTGCGATGTTTCGTGGTAATTCCGAGCCTGTGACATTGAATGGTGGACACACAGCACCCTCTATCAGGCATTATCGCACGTATGACATTTTTCGAGGACATTCTCCAGCAAAAATATTCACTTATACAAGAATTGATCCTTTATACTTAACGAAAAAATACCTATTAGCGTTTCTTCTGATGACTCCTTACAATTGAGCCCAGCGTGGCACAATATACCACCCCAAAGACGCCCTCTGGGTGGGGGGAAAGTTATCGCACTAAAGGGAACAGCGGGACTTGACATTTCATTGCTAGAATGTGATACTCCAAGGCAATTCACGCCACAGAGAATATAAAACATTTCTAGAACGGGCCTACTCCTTATTTCTGCTGGTTTTTATAAAAAATAACAGCATGATGGCACACTGCAACACCCGTCATCAGCATTTTATGCGTTTTCTAACGTTTCAATACTCCCAATGGATAAATTTTCTGTTGCTATAATTCTCCGACAATTCCCAACCTGTGCCATACTATTACTACTCTGCGACACCTTCTGACATCACATCATAAACTCCAAGACATTTTCAGACATTTCTTGTTAAAAATTAACCCAAACACCTAACCTAACCACCGGGCGGACCCTAGGAGACAATTCAAGCAGGACCCAAGCATCCAATAGAAATACTTAGCGAGTATTTTCACCGAGGCTCCCCTAACCTAACCACCGGCGGACCCAAGCAAGTAATTCAACCGAGGCCCTTCTAGCGAGCAACTCCAACGGAAGAGGCCCTAACCTAACCATTGGAGGACCCTAGCAACCAGTTCCATCGAGGCCCAAGCATTGTTCATGGAAATTGTAGCATGCTGATTTTTATTCGTGGAACTTGTCACATGCTAATTTTTTGTTCATGAAACTTGTTGCATGCTGATTTTTCTCTTCGTGAAACCTTTTCTCCTCATGAAACTGATTTTATCCACGGAGCTTGCTGCATGCTGATTTTTTTTTGTTCGTGAAACTATTTATACGTTGATTTTTCTCTTTGTAAAACTTGTACATTAATTTTTCTCCTCGCAAAACTAATTTTGTTTTTGAATCTTGTTGCGCGCTGATTTTTGTTTATGAAACTTGTTGCGTGCTGATTTTTGTTTGGGAAATTTGTTGAATTTTTGTTTTTTTACTCTTCGTGAAATTTGCACATTGATTTTGCTCCTCATGAAACTGATTTCGTTCACGGAACTTGTTGCGTGCTGATTTTTTGTCCGTGGAACTTATTGCGGGCCAATTCTTGTTCGTTAAACTTGTTGCACGGTAATATTTTTTCTTCGTGAAACTCGTACATTGATTTTTCTTCTCGTGAAACTGATTTTATTCAAGGAAAATGTTGCATGCTGATTTTTCTCTTCGTGAAGAATGTACATTGATTTTTCTCCTCCTGAAACTGATATTGTTCATGGAACTTGTTGTGAGCTGATTTCGTTCACGGAACTTGTTGCCAGCTGATTCTTTCTCCGTAAAACTTGTTGCATGTGTTTTTTCTATTCGTGAAACTTGTAAATTAGTTTTTCTCATCGTGAAAGTTATTTTGTTCTTACAACTCGTCACGTGCTGATTTTTATTCGTGGAACTTGCTATGTGCTGATTTTTGTTCGTGAATTTTCATGCATTTTAATTTTTCTCTTCGCAAAACTTGTACATTAATTTTTCTCCTCGTGAAACTGATTTTCTTCAAGGAATTTGTTGCGTGCTGATTTTGTTCATGGAACATGTTGCATACTGGTCTTTTGTCCGTGAAACTTGTTGCACGCTGATTTTTCTTTTCGTAAAACTTATACACTGATTTTGTTTCTCTTCGTGAAAAGAATTTTTTTCATGGAGCTTCTTGTGTGCTGATTTTTTGTTTATTGAATATATTGCGTTCTGAATTTTTTCTTGTGAAAATTTATGCATTTTGATTTTTCTTTTCGTGTAACTTGTACATTGATCTTTCTCCTCGAGAAACTGATTTTGTTCTAGGAGCTTATTGCGTGCTGATTTTTGGTTCCTACAACTTTCTGCATGCTAATTATTGTAAGTGAAACTTGTTACATGTTGATTTTTCTCTTTATGAAACTTGTACATTGATTTTTCTCCTCCTGAAACTGATTTTCTTCGTGGAACTTGTCGCGTGCTGATTTTTTATTCATGGAACTTGTAGCATGCTGAATATTGCCTGTGAAACATGTTATATGTTGATTTTTCTCTTCGTGGAAGTTGTTCATGATTTTTTCCTCGTGAAAGTGTATTTTCTTCATTGAACTTGTCGCGTGCTGATTTATGTTTGTGGAACTTGTTGACTGCTGATCTTTGCTCATGAAACTAGTTGCATGTTGACTTTTCTCTTCGTGAAACTTGTGCATTGATTTTTCTCCTCACGAAACTGATTTTGTTCATGAAACTTGTTATGTAGTGTTTTATGTTCGTGGAATTTGTTGAGTGTTGGTTTGAAAATTAATGTTAGGAAGACTATGTCACTAAGGCTAGGAATAAGTGAAGATGAAAAGGTGACGTTGGGTAACGGAAAGATTGATCAGGTGGGCAGCTTCACTTACCTTGGTAGTATTATTAGTAAAGACGGTGGGATCAGTGAAGATGTTAAAAATAGAATAACCTAGGCTCAGGGTGTTTTTTTACAGTTAAAAAACGTCTGGAAGAATAGGAAGATAAGTCTGCAAACCAAGATTAGAATATTAGAAGCTACAGTGATGACAGTGGTCAAATATGGCTCTGAAGCATAGACGCTCCGAAAAGCGGTTGAATATTTGCTAAATGTTTTCCAGAGAAATTGTTTAAGGGTTGTTCTGGGTACCCGGCTGACCGACTGTATGTCAAACAATAGACTATACGAAAAATGTGGTTCAATGCCGCTCTCTAGGGCTAGAATAAAAGAAAGGTTGAGGTGGCTAGGGCACGTTGTGCGAATGAAGGATAACAGATTGCCGAAGATTGCTCTTTTTGGCCAACCATCTAGGGCTAAACGGAAAGCAGGTCGTCCCCATCTGGGATGGGAGGACGTCATAAAGAAAGATTTAAAGGAAATGGGAGTTTCGTGGGCGGGTGTAAAAAGGGAGCCTTTGAATAGATTGGGGTGGAGGAGGATCGTGGGTAGCTGTGTTAGCCTCTGGCGGCTTGGTGCTGCGGTGAGTTGTTAGTAGTAGTAGTAGTAGTAGCTAGTGAAACATGAACATTGATTTTCTCCTTGTGAAACTGATTTTCTTCATGGAACTTGTTGCATGCTGATATTTTTGTTCGTGGAGCTTATTGTCACAGGTTGTTTTTCTTCGTGAAACTTTTACATAGATTACAAGTTTCCTACACAAGCTAGGTTAGGTTAAGTTAGATTAGGTGAAAGGTCATCAAACCTAACTTAACCTAACCTAGCCTGTGTAGATGACGTTAGATTAACCTACTAGGATATCATGATAAATTAACTCTTATGAACAAAAATCAGTTTACAACAAGATCCATGAAAAAACTCTGTTTCGTGATAAGATTAAATCCATGTACAAGTTTCACGAAGAGAAAAAACAATATGCAAAATATCTTAAGACCAAAGATCATCATGCTACAAGCTCCAAAAATAAAAATGAGCATGCAACAAATTTTCTGAACAAAACCAGATCCGTGAGGAGAAAAAATCAATGTATAAGGTTAAGAAAGAGAAAAATTAGCAAGCAACAAGTTTCACGAGCAAAAATCAGCATGCTGCACGTTCCACGAACAAAAGATGAGCAAGGAACAAGTATCATGAAGAAAAAAGTTTTACGATGAGAAAAATAATTTATAACTTTTACGAAGAGAAAAATCAATATACAAGTTCCATGGTCAAAAATCAGCATGCAACAAGTTCCATGAACATATTCAAATTCGAGGAGAAAAAATCATTGTATAAGTTTTACGAAGATAAAAATTATCATACAAAAATTTTCAACAACAACAATCAGCATGCAACACGTTAAAAATAATATATAACTTTTACGATGAGAAAAAATCAATGTACAAGTTTCACGCAGAAAAAAATCAACATGTGACAAGTTTTACAAAAAGTTTCACGAACGAAGAAAAATCGGCACGCAACAAATTCAATGAAGAAAATCAGTTTCGCGAGGAGCAAAATCAATGTACATGTTTTACGAAGAGAAAAATCAACTTGTAACACGTTTGAGGTACAAAAAATCAGCATTCAAGATGTTCCACGAGGAAACAAAAACTGCATTTAACAACTCCCTTGAGCAAATCAGTTTCATCAAGAGAAAAAAACAATGTACGAGTTTCACGAGAGGAAAAGTCAACATGCAACAAGTTCAACGAACATAATCAGCCTACAACAAGTTCCACGAACAAAAGTATGCATGCAACAAGTTCCTAGGACGAAATCAGTTTATCGATGAGAACGATTAATGTATAAGTTTCGCCAAGAGAAAAATAAACATGCGACAACTTTGACCAGCCAAAACAAAATAAGCATGCAACAAGTTCCACGAAGAAAATAATACTCAACATTCAATAAGCTCCATGAGTAAAATCAATTTCACGAGGCCTAAAATCAATGAACGAGTTTCACGAAGAGAAAAATCAACATGCGACTAGTTTCAGGAGCGAAAACAAGCACTCAACAAGTTCCACAAACATAAATCAGCAAGTGAGAAGTTCCATGAAGAAAATCAGTTTCACGAGAAAAAACCAAAGTACAAGTTTCACGCAGAGAAAAATCAACATATAACATGTTTCAAGGACAAAAATCAGCACGTAACAATTTCCTTGACTTAACTTACTTGACTTATGGCTCCTTCCGGGGGTTCGGGGTAGAGAACGATGAGAACAGGCGCCTCCAGGATGATCGATCGATTGCCAGGCTCGCAGCTTCTTCCACCGGGATGTGAGCTTAGGCGAGGAATTCATCGACTTTGTCTTTCCACCTAGTGGGGGATGGGGCGTCCAAAAAAATTAAGATACGAACAGTTTTACGAACATAAAACACCACGAAACAGCACGCAACAAGTTCTACGAACAAAATAAGTTTTGTGAGGAGAAAAATCAGTCTACGATTTTCACGAAGAGAAAATAAACATGCGAATAGTTTCACGAGCGAAAATAAGCACTCAACAAGTTCCACGAATATGCATCAGCACGTGACAAGTTCCACGAAGAAAATAAGTTTCACGAGAAGAAAAAATCAATGTCTAAGTTTCACGAAGAGAAAAATCAAGATATAACATGTTTCACGGACGAAAATCAGCATGTAACATCATATGTAGCCAGACTACTCAGATTGAACTTGGGAGGTCGTCTTTCTTGTCGTTGCGCTCTCATGCGTAGCCTCAGCGTGGCGACTACTATCCTATGGTCTGTGTTTCCAAGCTCCGCAGACCTATAAGTCCGGCAATTTGTTATTGTTGAGCGCCAGCGACCCGAGATCGTAACAGACTCGATCATCTTCTTGGTCTGGCCGTCGTTACTATACCAAGTGTATTTGTGTATATCTGACCTCTGAAAGAGCGGGTTTGATATGACCAGATTAATGCATATTGCCGAGCTGGAGGAGTCTTTGTCCGTTGTCATTCAGTGGGTCCGGAGTCAAAGGGCCGAAAAATTTTCCCCGCACGCCCTCCCTGTCATTTACCGTCCCATTAAGATCTCCCAGTAGAGTGACGATGTCGTGAGGTGGGACTCTAAAAAGGGTCACTGAGAGCTCTGTGTAGAACTGATCCTTCACTTCCGCGGAACTCGGGTTGGTGGGAGCATAGCATACAATAATTTTCAACTTTCCATGCTTGTGCTGGAGCCGAGTCATCAGTATTCTATCTGAAATTTTTATAAGAGAAAAGGCATCTCTTGGCTCTGGCGTTCAGCACGAGGCCTACTTCATTTGTCTTGCCTTCTGGATCACCAGACCAGATCAAGTGATATCCTTCACCAATATCCTCGGACTCTCTTCCGACAAGGCAGGCTCCCGTAAGATCAACCACAGCTACATTGAAGCGTTATTTCTCGAAGGCAAGCATTGATTTAGCTCTAGGAAAGTTTAGTGTGAGTACGTTCTAGGTGGCGAGTCGTATTCCACCTTGGTCAATAAGGTTCATTCGATGGTCTGAGATCGGTCCAGGAAGATGCTGGGGTCGTGGAAGGTAAAAGGGTTAAGGCTATCCGAAGCAGTATCATCGTTTTTCTTTGCCGCCCAACCGACCCTAGGCCTGGGATATAATCAGAGCTAGGACTTGCCTAGATACTGAGAGTCCCTGGGGTGGGCTCCACACACCTCATGAGGTTGAGGCTGCTCAGTAAGATGGAGCGTCGTGCACGTGACATCAGCAAGTGACAAGCTCCACGAAGAAAATCAGTTTCAGGAGGAGATTAGTCAATGCACAAGTTTCACGATGAGAAAAATTAACATGTAACCAGTTTCACGGACAATAATCAGCATGCAGAAAGTATTAGGAACCAAATATCACCATGCAACAAGTTCCTAGAGCGAAATCAGTTTTCCGAGGAGAAAAATCAATGGACAAGTTTCATGAAAAGAAAAGTCAAGATACAATAAGTTTCACGAACAAAAAATCAGCACGTATTGTGCTCTGTGAGCACAAAATTAGCACACAACAAGCTCCATGAACAAAATCAGTTTCACGAAGAGACAAAAACCAACATTCAAGTTTTACGAAGAGAAAAATCAGCATGCAACAAGTTTCACGGACAAAAATCAATGCACAACATGTTCCATGAACAAAAATCAGCAAATAAGTTTCTTGAACAAAATCAGTATAATGAGGAGATAAATCAATGAAGTTCCTCGAACAAAAATCAGCACGCAGCAAGCTCCACGAATACAAATGAGCACGTGAAAAGTTGCCCGAACAAGGTTCAAGTTTCACGAAGAGAAAGTTAACATGCAACAAGTTTTACGGAGAAAAATCAGTAAGCAATAAGTTCCATGAACGAAATCAGAAAACAGCAAGCTCCATGAACAATATCAGTTTCAGCAGGAGAAAAATCAATGTAGATCCTTCACTAACAGAAAAATCAGTGTGCAAATAGTTTTGCGAACAAAAATCAGTATGCAGTAAGTAACATGAACAAAAAAAAAACAACATGCAACTAGTTCCTTGAACAAAATCAGTTTGAAGAGGAGAAGAATCAATGTACATGTTTCGCTAAGAGAAAAATCACTTTGCAACAAGGTGCAAGAAACAAAATAAAAGCATGCAATAAATTCCATGAATAAAATCAGTTCGCGACGAGAATAAAAAATTGATGCACATGTTTCACGAAGAGAAAAACATTATGTAACAAGTTTCACAAACAAAAACAAAAGTTCCATGACCAAAATCAGCCAGCAGCAAGTTCCGTGAACGAAATCAGTTTCATGAGGAGAAAAATCAACGCACGAATTTTACGAAGAGAAAAATAAACATGCAACAATTTTATCGAACAAAATCAGCGGCCAACAAGTTCCATCAACAATATCAGTTTCGCAGGGAGAAAAAAATCAATGTAAAAATCGCACGAAGAGAAGAAACAACATGCAACAAGTTTAGCGAACAAAACTCGGCCCGTTACAAGTTCCACGAACAAAAAATCAGCACGCAACAAGTTCCATGAACGAAATCAGTTTCACGAGGACAAAAATCAATGTGCACATTTTACGAAGAGTAAAAGATAACATGCAAAAAGTCTCACGAACAAAATTCAACACGCATCAAGTTTCATAAACAAAAATCACTTGAATTTAAAATTTGTGGTGATTGACTGAGTTTATATTGGTGACGGTTTTTGGCATTGATTTGGAGTGGATTTTTATCTATTGAATATTATTACCGTAAGTGCAATTATGAAATAATAGACAACTCGGATATTATTTTAAATCCAATATTGAATTTAATTTCTCGATCAATGATCGATGGTATCAAAGTATAGACAATGATTGCTAAGCCGACAAGCTTTTTCATTTATGAAATCATTCTAAAGGCAAAGGAGGTTGTACATCAGGTGCTAGGAATTGGAACAGGTTTAATTAGATGCCAAAAAGACGATGAAAGTGTACTTGACATTTATAAGTGGTTATCTAGGGCATCGAAAAAAAAACACAAGATCCCGAAATTCGATATATACTCACCGTGTGAAATTCCAACAATTGGAGATGCTATCGTTGCAACTTTAACCTGTTGCATGAATGCACTTTCCCGTAAAATTGACAGTTTTTCTGAGCTAAATAAGCAACATCTCGCAGTACAGGCAATCTCTGCCTGGTCCTCTTACGCTCAGTCGTCTTGCACCTGAAGCTGCAAATGATATTTCAGAGGTGGAACGTTCTTCATTAGAATGGAAAATTTTCCTAAAAAGTAAACCCGCTGCCTCCTCAGTTGCTGACCAGATGAAAAAGTTCCAACCTGGCCTTTTAGCCTCTGTTAAATCTCCCGCCTTCATCGGTGTAATAAAAGGCGTACTGACAGAAATGAATGAAAAAGATCTAGAGAAAATTATTCCAAACTTTCTCAAAGCTTTGCAGTGTGGCAAGTCACGTGTCTACAAGATTTATTTTGAACAACGGAGTGATCTCGATTCTTTTCTGAAAAATTCTGTGAAGGTGGGCTGTGAGAAGATAACTGTCCAAAATTTGATATTTATACCTAGACGGTGTTCCAGGTGCCATCAACAAGGACATTTTGCTGCTGATTGTAAGAACTCAGAACTGTGCTCTCGCTGTGGTTCCACGGAGCACTCTTTCACCAGGGAAATCCATATGTTCCGAACGTGTTTTACATTACATGTAAAGAGTCTAATCACACCTGTTACAGTATCAAATGCCCTGACAACGGTCAAACCGATAAACGGGCAGCTAAGTAGATAAATGGGTATTCGTTTTCTCTCTTGGAAAATTAATGGTTTTCTATAAAAAAAGACATATTCTTGAAAATATACTTCATAATCATTATATTTTGTGTTTGCAGGAACATTTCCTGACCAACCACAGCCTTGGTCTACTTGACATTAGTGCCAGCTTCAAAACTCTTTCGGTTTCAGCTAAACGTAGTGCTTCTAAGGCAGAGCTTCTGGTGGTATTGCTACTTATGTAGCATTGAATCTTAATTCTAGTGTTTTCTTCTCTAGTGATAGTTTATTAGCTGTTCGAGTAGGTGAGTGCGTAATAATAAATGTGTATTTACCCACAGATTACAAAGATGAAGATTCTGTGAGTGATTTTGCATTAGCAATTAGTAAACCAAGCTCTTGTCTTCGTGATGTCCTTAAACTTAAAATCCCGTGTTTGATCGTAGGTGATTTTAATTGTAATTTAAATTGCAGGTTGTCTTTAGCTTCTATCCGTGCTTCTTTACTATTAGGAATATTTGGTGATGATTTTAAAGTTCAACAAAAATCTGCTCAGTTTACTTAAATTCAATCTTCCTCTTTCACACCTAACATTGACCATGTTGCGTCATATAACCTTGATATACTTTGTGTTGAGGTAGTTTCTGAATTTCAAGTTTCAGACCCTATTGCTTCAAGTTTTAAACGAGAAGCTTCTTAGTTTCCAATGTTACAGGCTCATATTGTTCACTGGCATAAGTAATATACTTGTCGCGATTGGAATAAAATTGACACATCTCAGTTCATCGAAATTTCAGATAGCATCCTAAACAAGATTTGGGTTCCATTTTATGTTCTGCAGAAGTCTTCCAATAAAGACATTAATGAGGTTAGATTAATTCTTGGTATCTACTCCGCAGGAATCCGCCATGCACTTTTGTGTGCTGAAAAAATGACAGTTTCTCTTAAAAAAATACGTGTTGGTACCCAAGTTCCCGGGTGGTCAGGAAATCTAGCACTGTCTGAAGCTTGTGATCGTGCTAAATTTTGGCACAAATTATGGAGATAATGCCTATGCCCCTGTCAAGGAATAGTCAATGAACTGAGAAAAGTGTCAAAAAATATTTTGCTGAGGAATTTGCCCTTCATCGATCTAAAATGCAGACACTTTATTCCGAGAAGGTCAGAAATTCACCTCATCTATTACTTCGTACTATCTCCTCCAATTTGCCAGACCCGAATGACATTCCTTTGTCCGAATGGATATCCCATTTTTCAAATGAATTTTCTGAGCCTGATACTGTTTTAGAGTTACAATTTTGTGACGAGCTCTGCAACTTCATTTATGAATCCCCTGACCTTGATTATTTTGTTACTTGTGACGCAGTCATAAAAACCGTATCTCAACTTAAAATAAAGTGTCTTGTGGGATGGATAAGGTGATCACTCGACACATCATTAATGGAATTTATCTATTGGTGCGTCATCTCAGCCTTCTCATGCAAATGATATTTGTTACCGGCATTGTTCCTTCCTCGTTCTGCATTGGTGATCTGACTCCGATTCCCGAAAAAGGAAAATCTGAGCTGCTATGTTCCTTTTTCTGTCCCATCACGGTCTCTACTACGATATGCATACTTTTTGAGCACCTTTTTGTGGATGAGTTAAGACAGAAAAGTTACGTTCTCCCATATCAGTTCGGTTTTCAAGCTAATCTTGGCTGTTCTCATGCTTTTACAGCAGTTTTTGCTGCCCTAGCCGACGCTGAATCTTCGGGAGAAAGTATGATCCTCACCGGAAATGACGTTAAACATGTGTTCGATTTCTTAATTCATTCGTCCAAGCTTCTTCAAATGGCAAGGCGAGGCGTAAACCCATCAGTTGTCCGAGTTCTCAGGGATTTATATAGGAATCTAAGAGTGCGTTTAAAACTCCCATCCAGTTTTCCCTTGCAATCGGCTCTTCATCAATCCCAATATAATTGCATTAATTCTCGTGTGAGGCTAAACTCTTTGAATGCCTCGAGTATGCTTGTGATTCCTCAGTACCCCATCCTAGTTAAGAAAGGGACAAGACAGGGAGCTATCAATTTCCCAACCCTGTTCAATAATAGTGTCCTGGATGCTCAGGAAAAGTGTCTTCCTTCTTGCATTCTTTGGAGAATCGATATGTCCCTTATTTGTTATGCTGATGACATCTTGAATCTCAGCCGTACGATCCAGCGCATTGAGCAGAATTTCAAAAAAATCAGCACGCAACAAGTTCTATGAACAAAATCAGCTGCGTGAGGAGAAGAATCAATGTATAAGTTTTGCGAAGAGAGAAATCAACATGTAACAAACTTCACGAACAAAATAAATCACCATGCAGCAAGTTCCATGAACATAAATCAGCACACAACAAGTTCCATGAAGAAAATCAGTTTCATGAGGAAAAAAAGTTTCACGAAGAGAAAAATCTTCGTGCAACAAATTTTATGAACAAAAAATTAGCATGCGACAAGTTCAACGAACAAAAATCAGCATGCTACAAATTCCATGAACAATGCTTGGGCCTGGTTTGAATTACTTGCTAGGGTCCTCCGATGGTTAGGTTAGGCTCCCGCCCCCATTAAAATTGCTCGCTAGGCGGACTCCGGTTGAATTGAATGCATGGGTCACGCTCGAATTGGTTGCTTCGGTCCTCCTGTGGTTAAGTTAGGGGGCCTCGTCGGAAATAATCGCTATGGGCCCCGGTTCAATTAGATGCTGGGGTACTGCTTGCATTGGCTTCTAGGGCGTCCCCGATGTTTAGATTAAGGCCCTCCTTTGAAATTGCCCACTAGGGGGGCCAGTTGAATTGGATTTTTGGGTACCGGTTGAATTGGTCGCTTGGGTCCTCTGGTGGTTAGGTTAGTGGGGCTTCGTTGGATGTGCTCGATAGGAGCCTCGGTTGAATTGGATGCTTGGGTCCTCTGGTGGTAAGATTAGGACCCTCCATTGGAATTGATCACAAAGGGGCCCCCGGTTGAATTGCATGCTTGAGCCGCTGGTTAAATTAGTTACTTAGGTCTTCCGATGGTTAAGGGAGGGGGCCTCGTTTGAAATGCTCGCTAGCACCAGGTTGAATTGGATTCTTGGGTCCCAGTTGCGCTCTTCGCAAAACTTGTACATTGATTTTGCTCCTCGTGAAACTGACTTCGTTCAAGGAATTTGTTGTGTGCTTATTTTCGTTCATGAAACAAGTTGCATACTGATTTTTCGTTCGTGAAACTTGTGGCATGCCGATTTTTCTCTTCGTGAAAGTTGTACATTGATTTTTTTCTCTTCGGGAAACTGTTTTTTTTTCTTGGAGCTTGTTGTGTGCTGATTTTTTGCTTATGGAACATATTGCAAACTGATTTTTTGTTTCAGAAAGTTGTTGCATCTTGATTTTTCTTTTCGTGAAACTTGTACATTGATTTTTCTCCTCAAGAAACTGATTTCGTTCCAGGAACTTGCTTTCTGCATGCTGACTATTCTCCGTGAAACTGGTTAAATCTTGATTTCTCTCTTCGTGAAAGTTGTACATTAATTTTTATTCTCCTGAAATTGATTTTCTTCGTGGATCTTGTCGCGTGCTGATTTTGTATTTCTTGGAAGTTGTTAAATGCTAATTTTTACCCGTGAAACATGTTACATGTTGGTTTTTCTCTTCGTAGAACTTGTACATTGATTATTTCTTCTCGTGAAACTGATTTTCTTCTTGGAACTTGTCGCTTGCTTATTTATGTTGTGGAATTGGTTGAGTGCTGATTTTTGCTCGTGAAACTAGTCGCATGTTGACTTTTCTCTTCAAGAAACTCGTACATTGATTTTTCTCCTCGCGAAACTGATTTGGTTTCATGGAACTTGTTGCGTGGTGTTTTATGTTCGTGGTACAGGTTGAGTGTTGATTTTTTGTTCGTGAAACTTCGCACGTTGATTTTTCACCTCGTGAAACTCGTGCATGGATTTGTTTGCCTCGCGAAACTGATTTTTCTCATGGAACTTATTGTATGCTGATTTTTTCTTTGTGGAATGTATTGCGTGCGGATTTTTTTGCTTGTAAAACTTGTCGCATGTTGATTTTTCTCTTGGTGAAACTTTTCGTCAGATTGTTTCTTCATAGAACATCTTGAATGCTGATTGTTGTTCGTGAAACATGTTACAAGTTGATTGTTCTCTTCGTGAAACATGTTGATTTCTCGTGTTCTCTTCGTGGTACATTCATTTTTCTCCTCGTGAAACTGATTCTCTCCATGGGAATTGTTGCGTGCTGATTTTTTTTTGTTCGCGGAACTTGTTGCATGCTGCTTTTTGTTAGTGAAACTGGTCACATGTTGATTTTTTCTTGAAACTTGTACACTGATTTTTTCTCATTGTAAAAGTTGTACATTGATTTTTCTCATCGTGAAACCTATTTTCTTCATTTTACTTGTTGCCTGCTGATTACTTGTTCGTGGAACGTGTTGCATGCTGATTTTTATCTTAGTGAAACTTATTTTTCTTCACGGTACTGTTGCGTGCTGATTTTTTCTTCGTAGAACCTGTTACAGGCTGATTTTTTTTTTCGTGCAATTGGTTAGGCCTACTTGCTAATTGTTATCTTCCTGAAATTTATACTTTGATTTTTTCTCCTCCCGAACCTGATTTTGTTCATGGAACTTGTGGCATGCTGATGTTTGTTCGTGGAATATGTAGCATGATGATTTTTGGTCGTGAGACATGTTGCATGTTTTTTCCTTCGTAAAATTTGTACATTGATTTGTCCTCCTCCCGAAACTGATTTTCTTCGTTTCTTCGTTCGTTTCTTCGTTTGTAGGTTAACCCGTAACCTACATGGGCTAGGTTAAGTTAAGTTAGGTTACATCCCATGTCCCCGAACCTAACTTGACCTAATCTAGTCTGTGTAGGAAACTTGAAATCAATGTAAAATTTTTATGAAGAAAAAACCAGCATGTGACAAGTTTCACGAACAAAAATCAGCATGCAAAAAATTTCACGAACAGAAAAATCAGCACGTAGCTAGTTCCATGAAGAAAATCAGTTTCACGAGGAGAAAATTAATGTACATGTTTCACGGAGAGAAAAATCAACATGTAACACGTTTGAGGAACAAGAAATCAGCATTCAACATTTTCCATGAATAAAAAATCAGCACGCAACAACTTTCTTGAACAAAATCAGTTTCATCAGGAGAAAAGATTAATGTACGAGTTTCACGAGAGGAAAAATCAACATGCAACAAGTTTCACGAACAAAAATCAGCATGCAACAAGTTCCACGAACAAAAGTATGCATGCAACAGGTTAATAGGACGAAACCAGTTTCTCGATGAGAAAAATCAATGTATAAGTTTCGCCAAGAGAAAAATCAACATGCGAAAAGTTTGAGAGCAACAAAAAAAATCAGCACGCAACATGTCTCTAGAAGAAAAAATATCAGAATGCAATAAGTTCCATGAGTAAAATTAGTTTCACGAGGCAAAAACTCAATATAGGAGTTTCAGGAGGCGAAAAAATCAACATGCGACAAATTTCACGAACAAAAATACAGCGCTGAACAAGTTCAAGGAGGCACACTTGTGCTTCTATAAAGAGGCGACCCACCACAATGTTAAGCGATTTCAGGTCCTAGAGGTCGCAGAGAGACGGCGGTAATTGCATTTTGTAGCCCAAGCTCAAACTAAGAAACTTGCAAAATTTCATCCTCCTCCGACTTTGTCTTCATGGGGTAAACAGGGCCGGAATTTTGGACCCTCCCACCACAGCCCCCCTTTGACGTTGTCCGATTGGTCTAAAATTTCGAGTTTAAGCTTTCCTAGGGCCCGGGAGCTTCTACTCGAAATTTCAGCTCAAACAAATTAATCTTTCACTATATTAAAAAAAACAAATATAGACACTTAAAATTCATCATCATCAGTTCTTTTTTTTCTTAGCCACGCCTACAGGCCACATTTGGAAACGGATCCGGGTGAATGAGGGCTCATTCGAAGCAGAATTTGACCTGTTAGGGCCTTTTGATATTTTCAGACCGAAAAAATTATCCCCCGAATTTACATTTACGAAAAACCTCGTTTTCCTATATTAGCCCATGTTAATTTTTCCCACCACAACCCCCCTTTAACGTTGTCTGATCGGGTTGAAATTTAGAGGATAAGCTTTCCTGGGGCCTGGGAGCTTATCCTTGAAATTTCAGCTCAATCTGATCACTCCTTCCCTGTTTTCCAAAAACCACATATCAAGATTTTTGGGAATTTGCTTGCGTCAAAAATAGCTTCCATTTGCTAAACAACAATTACTATTGTGTTTGTATAGTCCAGCGGTTGATAGTCCAGACTATTAGGCAGAAAACCCGGGTTCGATTCACCATTAGAGCAACTTTTTTATATACTGAATTTAAACTTTAAAAATAAACTCAGTTTCTTTTTTAAATTATTTGAAAAAAATTACGTTTTCCAAAGAGTTAAAGAGGCTGAGTTACAAGGTCGACCCTTAAAACGTACAGGGATTAGGAGGCACATTTGGGGGGCTGTTAAAGAGGCTGAGTCACAAGTTCGAACCTTAAAACGTACAGGGATTAGGAGGCACCCTGTACGACGTGATTTGAGTATTCAGGAATTAAAAGCCTTAACACAAGAATGTTCAAGAGGGGGGGTTTGGGGGCGGCAGCCCCCCAACTTTAACTCCTCACACGATCAGCTAACAGTTAGTCAAGTAATAATAAGTAATAAACTGTATAAAAACGTGCAGAAATTATTCGAAAAAAAACTACGTTTTCTAAAGAGTTAAAGAGGCTGAGTTACAAGGTCAAACCTTAGAACGTACAGGGATTAGGAGGCATAGTTGGGGGGCTACCGCCCCCAAACCCCCCGCTTTCACAGCCTTTAAATATAAAAAAAATTTCTTTAAACTGAAAGTAAGGAGCGACATTAAAACTTAAAACGAACAGAAATTATTCCGTATATGAAAGAGGCTGTGCCCTCCTCAACGCCTCGCTCTTTACGCTAAAGTTTTTATTGTTTAAAAAAAGAGTTGTGAGAAAGTCAAACTTTAGCGTAAAGAGCGAGGCGTTGAGGAGGGCACAGCCTCTTTCATATACGGAATAATTTCTGTTCGTTTTAAGTTTTAATGTCGCTCCTTACTTTCAGTTTAAAGAAATTGTTTTTTATATTTAAAGGCTACGAAAGCGGGGGGTTTGGGGGGAGGTAGCCCCCCAACTATGCCTCCTAATCCCTGTACGTTTTAAGGTTCGACCTTGTAACTCAGCCTCTTTAACTCTTTAGAAAACGTAGTTTTTTTCAAATAATTCACAAACATAAGACAGCACGCAACGAGTTCCATGAACAAAATCAATTTTGCGAGGAGAAAAATCAATGTACGAGTTTCACGGAGAGAAAATTTAACATACGACTAGTTTTACAAGCAAAAATAAGAACTCAACAAGTTCCACGAAGACAAGTCAGCACGCGACAAGTTCTATGAAGAAAATCAGTTTCCCGTAGAGAAAAAATCAATGTACAATTTTCACGAAGACAAAAATCAACATGTAACAAGTTTCACAGACAAAAATGTATAAGTTTATATATAAGTTTCACGAAAAGAAAACTCAAGATGCAACAAGTTTCACGAACAAAAAATCAGCACGTAACGTGTTCCATGAAAAAAAAAATCAGCCCACAACAAGCTCCATGAACAAAATCAGTTTCACGAAGAGAAAACTCAAAATCAAAATTCAAGTTTCACGAAGAGAAAAATCAACATGCAACAAGTTTCACGAACCAAAAATCAGTATGCAACATGTTCCATGATCAAACATCAGCAAGTAGCAAGTGAGGAGAAAAATCAATGAAGTTTTCAATGATATTAGGTTAGGTTGCAAAATGTGATCTTTTTTTATTTAAGTAAAAACGATCAGAATTAATTAGTTCATTATAAATGGGGCTTACATAGATTTCTCCAGTGTCTCTATTGAGAGCTACATTTCGGTGAATATACTTTTTTATCTCAACTTCCTCCCTGACAACTTGGATGATATCTTTAACAGGGGCAATAATGGAGGTGTTATCGAAAAAAACAAAATGGTGCGGATTGTCATACACATGTTGAGCCAAGGCGGACTTTTTTGTCTCATTTTAACAGTTTGGATTCCAACCTTCAGTTCACCTTGGAACTGGAAGATAATCATAAACTGCCTTTTTTAGACGTATTTATCTTCAATAGATCTCTCAGCCTTGAATATTCGATTTATAGAAAACCTACACATAATGATAGGTATTTGCATTTCTCTTTCAGCCACCCTACTTGTGTAAAAAGAGGAATAATTATATCTTTAGTTGATCGTGTTATAAGAATTTGTTCATTTGTTCAAAAGCTCATATGATCCAGGAATTGAATTATCTGAAGGACATATTATTTTGCAATGGATATCCCATCAAGTTACTGGAATCCATCATAGAAAAAAGACAAAAAAAAAGGCAGAAAAGGATTCACCATCTCCAAAACCCCAACTGATATCATCCCTTTAGTGGTTGATAAGAAAGTCTTTACTGTTTTGCCATATTTTTCCCAAATTAGGTGACAAACTGCAAAGAATTCTAAAAAACATAACTTAAATGTAACCTTCAAAAATTCTAATTAAATTCGGAACTCTCTTAACAGCGGCAAAGATAAAACGAGCCCTATTTTGGAAAGTGGTGTTTATAGGGTTCCATGTCCTTGCGGCTGTTTCTATGCTGGAAGACCCCACCAGCAATTAGGGGAGAGATTGTTGGAACACAGGTCCTCAATCGACGAAGCTATGGAGCTACGCCACAGGCCTGAGACTTTTGATTCAGCCTTGGCTCAACATGTGTATGACAACCCGCACCATTTCGTTTTATTCGATAACACCTGCATTATTGCCCCTGTGAAAGTTCTCATCCAAGTTTTCAGGGAGGCCGTTGAGATAAAAAAGTACATTCACCGAAAGGTAGCTCTCAATAGAGACACTGGAGAAACCTATTTAAGCCCCATTTATGATGAACAAATTAATTTTGATCGTTTTTACTTAAATAAAAAAAAAAGAAAAATCACGTTTTGCAAGTTATCCTAATCTGTGATGATGTTTTACCTGGAAAGCGTTCAGCTTTTAAAAATGCTCTTCATAAATTAAAAAAATTGGATTTCCATTCAGTACTGTATTTTTTTATTCAATTACCCTTTCACCGTTACATGGAAAGGGTCGTCAAATTTTAGTTGTGCTTTGTTTTAAGGTTTGAAATTTTTGTAGTATCCTTGGATTTTTATTAGTAATTTTTATTTTATTATCGTGCACTGAGGACGGTCAAGCGGAAGTCTTGACTGGAATATTTGCCTTTTAGTCCACACTGGCTTGTATAATCCTCGTTTTTTTTTACTATTTTTTTCGTTTTATCATGATTAGCCTTTGTGGTCTCAGAAATTATTTACGACAAGCTTACGGCAAGCATATGACCAAGTCTGTTCTTAATTATTTTGATTTTTCCAAAAAACAAGCTAATTTAATTAGCCAGCAAGAATTTTTACAGAATTGTAGGTTTCATAGAATTCTTCCAAAGTCTCTTAATTTTCGATTAAAGCTAGGCACGCAATCGGAACTGAAATTTAGTGATAGGGTTTGTTTTCAATCGTTGAACCATATTTTAAAAGACCATAAGAACCGATGTTTTTTCCTTAGTAACATGATATCAAAAATACGACATTTTTTTACAGTGTAACCTCTCGTCACCAAATTTTCAATAGATTTCTAAAATACCTCAAAGTTCTTTCCGTCACGACTTTTTCATGGCTAGAGCTCGTTTATCAGAAAAGTTTGTAAAATTACAGTACGAAAAAAATTCAAAGTTCCAGATGTTTTCTTCCTAGATTCTGTCCTGACCCGGCCATTGAGAACCTATCTTCGAAAGTTCTTACACCGGAAAAAATCCATGTCTTGTCTAAGGGACCAAAATTTTGCTTGCCTTATCTACGAGTAAATTTCTCAGAGATAGTATCCATTGTGGAGGTGGGTAAATTTGGTTCAAGAGGTATTGTGCAAAACCCAGACTCACCTCGAGGGGAGGCTGTTAAGAATCTTCTTGACTTCTCTCCTTATTCCTCTAATTCCAAAAATCGGAAAAAACAAATTCTAAAAATTTAACAAAAGACACAGACATCATTATCACCAGGGCTGACAAAGGGAATAAAATTGTTATCCTTGATAAAATCTCATATAACACAATAGTTACGGATATTTTTTTCCGACACTCACACTTATAAGCCTGAAGATTCAAACCCCACCAACAAGTTCACCCGTTAAGTACGAAAAGAGCAGGGGATTTTACAAAATGAAATACTCATTACTCCACAAATGTACAAAATGATTTATCCTAAAGGGTGCTCCGTTCCTAAATTCTATGGTCTCCCAAAAATTCACAAAGACGGAGTTCCTCTCCGCCCAATTGTAGTCTCTTATAGTTCGCCAGCTTCCAGACTGGGAAAATGATTATCCACAATTTTTCGTCCTCTTATGTCGGCGAAAGCTTCTTACATTAAAAATTCAGTACACCTTGTGGAAAAATTAAAAAAACCTTGATATAAAAAAGACACAATTTTGGCCAGTTTTAATGCCATTTCAATGCATTCTGCATATGATTAAATAAAAAAACAAGTTTTTTCTAAAAAAAGAAGGAGGCGCCAGATTTCCCAACATTATTAAAAAAAACGATCAGAAATTAAATAAAAAAACAAGTTTTTTAACTGAAAGTAAGGAGCAAGATTAAAACTTAAAACGAACAGAAATTATTCCGCATATGAAAGGGGCGGTCTCCTCCTCAACGTCTCGCTCTTTACGCTAAAGTTTTTTTTATTGTTTAAAATAATAGAGCTGTGAGAAAGAGTCAAACTTTAGAGTCAAAAACAATTCTTTCTAGGTATGGCAATTAAATATTTACAGAAGAATAGCGAGGTGTCTGAAAATTATGTTGACTAAAAAAAAAAATAATAAAAAAAAAATCCCAGTATAAAGTAAATGTAATGTTTCATTTAAGTGTTTTTTCCAAGTGTTAAGTGTTTTTGTCAATGACCGTTTTTCCAAGCATTAAGTACTGTTATTAGGTTAATGTGTTGTTTCATTTTAGTGTTTTATGATGATCGCTGATCAAACTTTATGTTATTAAATAAAAATAACAAGTTTTTTTTTTTAACTGAAAGTAAGGAGCGACATTAAAACTTAAAACGAACAGAAATTATTCTGTATATGAAAGGGGCTGTCCCCTCCCCAACGTCTCGCACTTTACGCTAAAGTTTGACTCTTTCTCAAAACTCTATTTTTTTAAACAATAAAAAACTTTAGCGTAAAGAGCGAGAAGTTGAGGAGGGGACAGCCCCTTTCATATACGGAATAATTTCTGTTCGTTTTAAGTTTTAATGTCGCTCCTTACTTTCTGTTAAAAAAACTTGTTTTTTCTTATTTAGTTTTTGAACGTTTTTCAATTAATTCACGTTTTGATTTTGGCTCACCGTAGATGAATAATTAAAACAAAATTTGCATATTAATTTTACTTTTATTTGGTTAAATGGCTTTCTTGAAAGTGGTTTAATTTTAATTACGAACATTTTTATTAGTAATAAATATATGTAACTCACGAATTAACATACGTAACGAACTTCTATATTCATATATTTTTAATACGTATATTAGGGAGTTCTCCCCCCACTCAATACCTCGCTCCTTACGCTAAAGTTCGAATCTTGTTCCAATTCGTTACAAATGACCCCTTAATCACGAAGCCCGTTAAT
Source organism: Artemia sp. Qi Xiang Cuo (assembly GCF_049724085.1). Lineage (NCBI taxonomy): Eukaryota > Metazoa > Arthropoda > Branchiopoda > Anostraca > Artemiidae > Artemia > Artemia sp. Qi Xiang Cuo. The sequence continues at coordinate 73,532,288 of NC_142800.1, forward strand.
TAGAATAAATAACTCTTATGAAAGTACTAAAAAATAAAATCTTTGCCTTAAAGAGCGAGGCATTGACTAGGGGGTGAAACCCAATCATATACATAATAATTTATTTTCGTCTTAAATTTTGATGTTGCTCCTTCCAGATGAAAAACTTTTTTTATTTAATTTCTGATATTTTTAAAAATAATACTGGGAAATCCGGTACCCCCTTCATAGCAATGTCCCTTCCCCCATGAAAAATTCCTCCAGGGAAAGGTTCTCCCCGATAGCCCCGACCCACCCCCCTACTACCAGAAAAAATACCCCCTGAAAACGTCTGTATACTTCCCAATAATCAATACTGTATGTAAACATTGGGTAAAGTTCATAACTTTCAGCCCTCTCCCCCCGAAGACTCTGGGGGATTAAGTTATCATAAAAGACATAGTTATTATATTTTCGACCATTTCGAACAAAATGGTTATCTCAAAATTTTTGATCGGGCAACTTTGGGAAAAAATGAGCATGGGAGGAGACCTAGTTGCCCTCTATTTTTTTGATCACTTAATAAGGGCACTAGAACTTTTGATTTCCGTTCGAATGAGCCCTCCCACGAAATTATAGGACCACTGCGTCGATACGATCCCCCCTGGGGGGGGGGGACAAACAAATAAACACGCATCCGTGATCTTTCTTCTGGCAAAAAATACGAAATTCCACATTTTTGCGTTTTTCCAATACCCCACCTGAGGTTATCTCTAAGTCAAAAAGGCTGAGATTAAACCTGAAACCAACCACAATATCTCCCCTTCTGAAACCCCTTGTGCATTTCACTCCTATTAACAATTCACAACTGTTCACATCTAAAGAAAATTTTAGCTTTGAGCTTTACAGCTAGTCTAAAATCATAACTACCAACAGAAAAACAAAAAAAAATTTTTATATATAATGTCCCCTCTGAAATACCAATAGCAGACCTTAAAGAAGGCCTAATGAATGCTAAAGGTGAAGAAATACCTGTGATAGAAGCCCACCGACTTGGTAAGCTAAATGATTGGTACACTTTTACGTTCTGAGTAAAAGTGTCCTATTTATTTTTCTTATCTCAATATTGGTGGAAAAAATATTCCTATTTGGCCAACCAAAACCTTTAGATTGTACCAAGAAAAGCCAATGCAGTGTACTAAATGCATGAAGCTAGGTCATGTCTCTAAAAACTTCAAGTCCATAAAAGCCCCATGTTTTGTCTGTCTTGAAGAGCACTCACACCCATCCTGCAGCTCTGAGCCTAAATATTCCAATTGCAAAGGAAATCCTAATTCATTCAACAAAAAAGCTTGTCCCAAATACCTGGAAAGACAACAAGTGTTGAAAATTGCCCAGAAAGAAAATCTACGTGTTGAAAATTGCCCAGAAAGAAAATCTACGTGTTGGAATAGTTGCAAAATCATACAGCACTATTCTCAAGGAAAACATTCACACATTAAGAATTAGCACTAAGACCACACCAAGGAATTGGGCCCCAAGTGCAATTAGCAAACCACAACAAAGATACAAGCAGTATGGCATCTCCATTGCCTAGCTCTAAATCACTTCTGGCTGATTTAAGTTTCACCCCATCAGGAGTAAGCCACAAAACTAGTAAATCTAAATCCAAGGCTTAAGAAATGAACTTTGTCCCTTCATCATTTGTAATTCCGACTTCTGCATCATCTACCAATGATCATATTTCATTATCCAAGTTGATCCAGTACTTGATCTCAGTCACCTTTAATTCCCAAACAGGCATTCCTCAGCATCTTAATTCCACCATTCTGTGAGAAATAGCTGTACATTATTTCTCAAAATCATTTGTTGAAGAAAAAGAGTGTGATATTATTAGTATCCTCAACTAGTTTGAGGCTCTCCACTATCTAACGAAAAAATGACTAGTGATATGTGTGTCCCACTAAAGATACTCCAGTGGAACTGTGCATCAATTAATACTTTCAAACTAATGGACCTGTCTCATTACGGACTAATGTTAATATAGTGTATCTCCAAGAAACAAATTTAAATAGACTAAAAGAGATTATCCTACCTGGATTTTATCGCCTTCAATTTTCTATGACTTTGAAGTGGATGTGATTGGAGTATCTGTCAAGTTAAGCTCTGGAAAACATATCACCATTAAATCCCTTTATAACCCACGAGGTGAAACAGATATCCTTAATTTTCTTGAAAATTAAACAGTAGGAGGTAATACCCTTATTCTAGGCGATCTTAATTCTCACAGCACATTATGGGAAGTAACAACTTATGAAAATAAAGCAGAAAAAAGTGTAGAGCACCTCATGGTAAATGATGCAAGTCTTTCTCTTTTTACACCATTTGATTTGGATACCCGATTTGACATTTGTAAAAATAATTTTTCCACTATTGATCTCCAGATTGGTCCCACAAGTCTTCATTCAAAGATTCATATTACAAAGGTCCCTCAACTACAAACAGATCATATAGCCGTTCTCACTTCCATAAGTAACACACAATGTGTGTCCACAAATCCCAAACCAAAGTATAACAGCAAAAAAGTAAATTGGTCACTTTTCCAAGATATACTAGCATCTTAAAATTACTCAGAGGTGTATAACGAGTTGGACATAAATGAAAAATCTCAAAAATTAGCATCATGTTTGATCACTGCTGCAGATGCTGTTATTCCAAGGTATGGTAAGAAGAAAAGGTTGAATCTCAAGAAATTGCCTAAGACATGGTGGAATGAGCACTGTGAATTGGCAAAACAAAATAGGAAAACAAAAACAGAAAACACTTCCAGAAACACCACTCTCCTATTACACATCTTGAGTGTAAACAGACAATAGCAAAGCTGAAAAGAATATGCAGAAAATCAAAAATGACAGCATGGGAAAGGTTTTGCTCCCAGTTAGACCCCCAAGCTGCTGCAACTAAAATCCACCAATATATTAGCAAACTCAATGGCTATAATAAACCTATTGATGATAGGAAATACTATATATGTATCAATGGCAGGTACATTCTTAGTGACGGTGAAAACACTGAACTGTTTACAAAGCAATATAAAAAAGAAATCATAAGACAGACCCCTAGACGACCTTCGTTTTGTATTCTGCCAAAATCCTGCTTACATAAACTTTTCCTTGAAAAACCTTTCCTTTTTGAAGAGATGGAGGAGGCAATTGACCTTCGCAACCAGGGTTCAACTCCTGGAAATGATGACATACATATAAAGTGGATTACACAAGCTCCAGAGATATTTAAATTTGCGCTTTTGCACATCTATAATCATGTATAGGCCCATTAAAAATTTCCAAGATCATGGAAAACAGCCATTATTAACCCCACCCTTAAGCCTAACCAGCTGTCAAACAATATTAAATCTTGCAGACCAATTTCAGTGCTAACAACACTAGGTAAAATACTGGAGCGAATGATTTTAACTAGGGTTGAATGATCTGTAGAAATAAATAACCTCTATCCCCTTGAACAAACAGGATTCCGAAAGTGACAGTGCTCACAAGACAATATTGCTTGCCTAGAGCATGATATTTGAACTTCCTTTAATCAAGGACATTCAACCATTGCCATACTTTTCGATTGGATTGATGCCTATGGTGGTGTCATTCACAAGAAATTATTAGAGGTGCTAATAAATCTTGACTTTTCTTTTGGAGTTGTGGCCCTCATTGATGATTTTCTTCAGAACAGAATATTTGATGTGCAGATTGGTAATCCCATGAGCCATAAATACCCTATTAGAGAAGGTTTACCCCAAGGAGCAATCCTTAGTCCCCTTCTGTTTAATCTACATATATCTGAGTTCCAATTACACCGTGCATCTTTTGGGCTTTATGCAGATGACCTAGCAATATGGAAACCAGGCAGAAATGTCCCTGAATTAGTCTGAGATCTTCAACAAGACGTTAACATAATCTCTTGCTTCTCAGAAGCATTAGGTCTATCTATCTCCACTTCTAAAACCAGAGCAATTCTTTTCAATAGGCAAAAACATGCATCCATACCAAATATTGCTCTGAATAGCTACCCCCTAAATTACGAATCGTCAGTTAAATTGTTGGAAATTGTTTTTGATTCCAAATTGAGATGGCAGGATCACATCAAATCTTTCAGGAGTAACATTATCCAGAAACTGGCTCTTCTAAAATGGCTTGCTAACTCCAAATGGGGTTCATCACCTAAAACAATGATTGATTTTTATAAAGTTTATATTAGAGCAAAGATGGAATATGGGATCCAGTTTTTTGCTAATAGTTCTTCAAGTATGTTTGAGACGCTGGAGTCACTACAAAACTTTACAGTTCGTATTGCTATGGGACTTCATAAGCACACAGCAATTCTTCAGATAAGAAAACTATCAGGGATCACCCATCTACAGGAAAGAGCGTTGCTTCAAAGAAGACGGTATTTTAACAGAGTATAAACATATGGTAATCAGCATTTTATATATAAGAAAACATTTAATAAACCACCCTCTATGAGCTCAGTATCTTCTTCCTGGAATCTCTATTTGAAGGAGTTTCCAAAGTGGTCTTCTCAGGTGATGGCCTCCTTTCCCTTTGTGATTTCCCCACCATGAAAGAAGGCCCATGTTTAGTGGCTTACGAGCATGCTACCAAAAAATAAATCATGCTATTCAGCCTAAGAGGTTAATATAATCTTTGAAAATTGCGTGGAATCCCGTTCTCCTAATTAAGTACATGTATACACGGACGGTTCCGTTAAAGATTCTAAGGCTGGGGCAGCTGCCTGCATCCCGGACTTAAACTTGAATATTTATGCCCCCCTTCTAAGTAATTTATCAGTTTTTTCTGCTGAATTATGTGCAGTGTGACCTGCATTAGATGCCTCAATTGAGCTGAAGACCCCTTCAAGGAACTTTTCGTTCCTCTCAGATTCGTTTTCTTCAATCCATTTTCTTAGCCATATAAATTATCATGCAGATGACCTTGACCTGAAAGGGATACGCAGTTATCTAATTTCAACTGGGTATTTCATATCATTTCTTCATATTTGAAGCCATACAGAAATTAAATATAATGAAATTGCAGATAATTTTGCTAATAAGGCAGCAGACATCACTCCCCCAAGAAATTTAAGGACATTCAATTTTAGAGAGGTCGTTAGAGCCCGAACAAAAATTGCTCACCAACATTTTGTGCACCGTCCTTCCAAATCTAAGGACTTTAATATGCTTTACTATAAACTAAAAGCTTATAGCCCTTCTGCTAGCCCTTCCATGAAAGCTATCTGCTTTCAGAGATTTAAAATTTATAGGAATATTTATAATTCTGTTTGTCGAAAGGCCAAGTCCCAGTATTATTTTAATTGTTTTTCAGATTGTGGTAAAGATATACGAAAAACTTGGCAGGTTATAAATTCTGTGCTTAGGTCCTCTTTTCATTCTCCATCAGCCCCTTCTTTTTTGGATCTTGATGGGAAAATCATCGAAGGTGAACTGAATGCTCAAGATGCATTTACTTCATATTTTGCGAATATTGGTAGAAGGACCGCTTCGGCTGTTGGTTCTTCTCCGTCAGGATTCAACTTCAGGTCTTATCTTGGGCCACCTTGCACGAAGTCAATGTTTTTGGAACCACCGACGGAGAAAGAAATTGCCAAAATTGTTATTGGATTGAAAAATTGTTCGTCGTCTGGCCCTGATAATATTCCTACTAAAGTAATTAAGTTCATACTTCCTTCCATTATTTCTCCCTTAACAAAACTTATTAACCTCTCCTTTCAGCATGGTATTTTCCCGAGTAGTCTCAAGCGTGCTCGACATCATATTATATAAGGGGGGGGGGGGCACGAAATGATCCAGCCAACTATCGGCCAATTTCTTTGTTGTCTGTACTTAGCAAAATATTTGAGAAGGTGATGCTTTCTCGTCTTAATCATTTTCTTACTTCTAAAGATTTTTTTCATGATTTTCAATTTGGTTTTCGAGCAAATCATTCGACTGAGCATGCTTGTGCGGTTTTACTGAATTATCTTCACTCTGCCATGGACTCCCATGTGATTTCTGGTGCTGTGTTTTTGGATGTTGGTAAAGCCTTTGATTTTTTAACCCAGAGGGTCGTTCTATTTAAACTCTCTCATTTTGACGTAAAAGGTAGTGCGTTTTATTGGTTCAAGTCTTTCTTGTCTGATAGAATAATTTCTGTTGACCTATTTTTTTCGCTCACCATCAAGTGTTGACCAGGGGGTCCCTCAAGGGTCAATTTTAGGGCCGGTACTGTTTTTAATTTACATAAATGACCTAATTTTTGCAGTTAGAAATAAAAACCATCTTTATTGCTGTCGTCTATGTCATCCAACAGTCTCCCCTACCCACAACTATAGTTTGCATACCTCGGATTCTCTTGTTACTTTTGCCGATGATACCACCCTTATTACTTCTGGGAGAACAGAGGATGAGGTTCGTACAAAGTTAGTGGACCTCTTTGAGAGAGTTTCAATTTGGTTTGATGCTAACTTTCTTGCCTTAAATGTTTCTAAAACTAGTTTTTTAGTTTTTTCTCGTATATCCCAGGCTTGCCCTCAATTATCTGAAATTCATATATCCAAAGGCTTTATTAGTAGACCAAAGGATGTCCGTTTCCTAGGTATCCTCCTAGATGAAAATTTATCTTTCAAACACCATATTGATTTGATTAAAATGAAGGTATGCAGAAACCTCGGTATTCTAAGAAAACTAAAGCATATCTTTCCAGGTCCAATTCTAAGAATCCTATTTCATAGCTTAATTCATTCTTATGTTTCCTATTGTTCAGTCATATGGATGTCTACTTTCCCTTCTTTTCTCAAACCACTTTCGAATATTTGTGATAAAGCTATAAATCTTATCCAGGATGTAAATCGTTCGGCAACTAAACCGTTACTTGATATTAAAAAACTTTATATTCTTTCCTATGCGTCTTTCGCTTTTCTTCAGCTCCATGGGGATATTCCTAGGTCCCTTAGGTTTACGCCTTCTTTTGTATCTGATCGGTCAAATTATCAACTCCGTAGTTCTCTAAATATCCAAATTCCCCATACACCAACAATAAGATCCGATTTTAATCCTCTTGTTGCGTGTCATTTGACATGGAACACCCTTACCGATTCGGCTCGAGAATGCCACTCGTTTGGCACCTTCAAAAGACTAGTAAAAAAATATTTGTTTTCATGTGATTAATTTTCTTTACTTTTTCCTGCTGCCAATAGTTTTTTAATTTTTTTTTATTTATTTATTAATTTATTTATTTTTTAGATGTTGTGATTCACTGTAGTTTGATAAAGTTTAATTAGTGAACCGTCCTTGTTTTTTTTTTTTTTTTTTTTTTTTTTTTTTTTTTTTTTATGAAGCAAATGCTTCACATGTTAAAAGTTCAAATGCTTATGTTTATATGTTTAAATATTAATGTTATGTCTATGTTGTTTAAATCTTAAGCGTTTAAATGTTTAATGTTTATTTGATATTTTCATAATCCCCCTCCTACAGGCCATGGAGCCTTTGTGGGGATTTGTAGATTGTTATGTAATTATTTTACTGATGAAAATAAACCTATCTATCTATCTATATATCTACTATAAACTAAAAGCTGAAACTATTTTACTGAATGTTTATCTTTTTAAATGGGGAGTCCACCACACACCCCTATGCAGAAACTGCCATCAGACTTCAGAAAATGAACAACATGTTGTCAACAACATGTTGTCTTTGAATGCAACCCAAGGGATCAAGATTCGAGGAGACTGAGAAATTACTGTCATCAATTGAAGATCCCCATATCGTTTCATGCTCTTATCAATTGCTCTCTCTCATATGATTCGGAAGCCACAATAAATACATTGATGATTATGATCCTAAAAAGATGTCATTATTACTAGCAGTATGCTGACTGTAGTCAACTAGCATATTTTCTTTGGAATATAGCTAGAATACTTCATAACCAGTGAATGTTTTCCTGGAATTTCATAGAGGTCCTCCTACTGGATCCACAGACCTCACAAAGCTATGAAAAAGAAGAAGATAGGAGCTTGAAACCCCTAAAGTAGGGTTCTCTGATACGCCGAATCTGATGGTGTGATTTTCATTAAGGTTCTATGACTTTTAGGGGGTGTTTCCTCCTTTTTTCAAAAATCAGACAAATATTCCAGGCACGTAACTTTTGATGGGCAGGACTAAACTTGATGAAACTTATATGTTTGAAATTAGCATTAAAATCTTTTGATGTCTCTATTGGTATCAAAATTCCGGTTTTTAGAGTTTCGGTCACTGTTGAGCCGGGTCGCTCCTTACTTACAGTTCGTTACCACGAACTGTTTGAAATAAAAAATCGTGAATTTGCTCTTCGATATTCCTTATATTTTCGGTACAATAATAAATTTTTCACCCAAATAAATGACCTCCCAATGGGTACGAGATTTTCACTTGTTTTGGCCCCTTTTTACATGGAATTTACTGAAATCTCCACTTTGAAAACTTTTCCTCTGAAACACCGGTTCTGTGGCTGGTTTGTCGATGATGTTGTCTCTGTGTGGAATCACGGAGAGATAGAACTTAACACTGTTTTATCTCATCTTAACAGTTTGGATTCCAACTTTCAGTTCACCTTGGAACTGGAAGATGATCATAAACTGCCTTTTTTAGACATCTTAATCTTCAATAAATCTCTCAGTCTTGAATATTCGATTTATAGGAACCTAAATATAATGATAGGTTTTTGCACTTCTGTTTTAACCACCCTACTTGTGTAAACAGGAGTAATTATGTCTTTAGTTGATAGTATTATAAGAATTTGTTCAAAAGCTCATATAATCCCAGAACTGAATTATCTAAGGGACATTTCTTTTTGCAATGGATATCCCATCAAGTTACTGGAATCTATCATAGAAAAAAGGGAAAAAGGCAGAAAGGGATTCATAATCTCCACAACCTCCAACTGATATCATCCCTTTAGCGGGTGATAAGAAAGTCTTTTCTGTTTTGCCCTATTTTCCCAAATTAGGTTACAAACTGCAAAGAATTGTGAAAAAAACATAACTTGATTGTCACCTTCAAAAATTCTAAGGAAATTCAGAACTATTTTAACAGCGGCAAAGATAAAACGAGCCCTATTTGGGCAGAGATGTTTATAGGGCTCCATGTTCTTGCGGCTGTTTCTATGTTGGAAGAACCCACCAGAAATTGGGAGAGAGATTGTTGGAACACAGGTCCTCAATCAACAAAGCTATGGAGCTATGCCAAAGGCCTGAGACTTTTGATTCCGCCTTGGCTCTAAATGTGTATGACAACCCACACCACTTCGTTTTATTCGATAACACCTCCATTATTGCCCCTGTTAAAGGCCTCATCCAAGTTTTCAGGGAGGCAGTTGCAAAAAAAAGTCCATTCACCGAAATGAAGCTCTCAATAGAGACTCTGGAGAAACCTATTTAAGCCCTATTTATAATGAACTAATTAATTCTGATTCTTTTTACTTAAATCAAAAATCACATTTTGCAACCTAACCCAATCTGTGATGATGTTTTACCTGGAAAGCGTTTAGCTTTTAAAAATACTGTGTATCAAGCAATTGGTAGCAACGAGGTACAGGTAAGGAGTGACCCAGTTTAAGAGTAGCCGAGATTCTAAAAACCGGGATTTTGAAACGAATAGATGCATCGAAAGAATCAGATTTTAATGCTGATTTAAAAAAAAGAGTTTCATCAAGTTTAGTTTACCTACCCATAAAAGTTACGCGCCTGAGAAAATTTGCCTGATTTTCAAAAAAAGGGGGAACACCCCGTAAGAGATGTAGAATCTTAATGAAAATCACACCACCAGATTCAGTGTATCAGAAAACCCTACTGTAGAGGTTTCAAGGTCCTATCTGTAAAAATGTGGAATATTGTATTTTTTTTTTTTACCAGAAGAAAGATCACGGATGCGTGTTTATTTGTGTTTTTTTGTTTTTTTCCCCAGGGGTGATCATATCGACTAAGTGGTCCTGGAATATCGCAAGAGGGCTCATTCGAACGGAAATTAAAAGTTGGGTCTTGGGAAGTATACAGACGTTTTCAGGAGGGATTTTTTCTGGTAGTGGGAAGGGGGTGGGGGGGGGGGTGGGCGGGGCTTACGTTGGAGGATCTTTCCACGGAGGAAGTTTTCACGGGAAGGGACATTGCTATGAAGGGGGAGCTGGATTTCCTAGTATTATTAAAAACACGATCAGAAATTAAATAAAAAAAAACAAGTTTTTGATTTGAAAGTAAGGAGCAACATCAAAACTTAAAACGAACAGAAATTATTACGTATATATGTATATCTGGGTTTGCCTCCTAGTTAGATAATCCTAGTCAATCGACATAGCTATGGAGCTACGCCAAAGGCCTGAGACTTTTGATTCCGCCTTGGCTCAACATGTGTATGACAACCGGCACCATTTCGTTTTATTGGATAACAAATCCATTTTTGCCCCTCTTAAAGGTCTCATCCGTATTTTCAGGGAGGCAGCTGAGATAAAAAAAAAGTACATTCACTGAAAGGTAGCTCTCAATAGAGACACAGGAGAAATCTATTTAAGTGAACTAATTAATTCTGATCGTTTTTACATAAATAAAAAAGATCACATTTTGCAATCTAAACTAATCTGTGACGATGTTTTACCTGGAAAGCGTTTTGCAATAAATATTCCTTATATTTTCGGTACAATAGTCAATTTGTCACCCAAATAAGTGACCTCCCAATGGAAACGAGCCTTTCACCTTTTTTGGCCACTTTTTGCATGGAATTAGCCCTATTTATAATGAACTAATTAATTCTGATCGATTTTATTAAAAAAAAAAAAAAAAAAAAAAAAAATCAAATTTTGCAACCTAACTAATCTGTGACGATTTTTTTTACCTGGAAAGCGTTTAGTTTTTAAAAATCCTCTGTATAAACTAAAAAAAACTTGGGTCGTCAAATTTTAGTTGTTAAGGTTAGTTGTTAAGCTTTGTTTTAAGGTTTGAAATTTTTTATAGTAGGCTATCCTTGGATTTTTATTAGTAATTAATTAAAAAAAACTTTTTCCACAAAACAAGTTTTTCAAAGAAAAGTTAAACCAAAAATGAGCAAAAACAAAATCAAATAATCTACTACCACAAATCAGCATCGATAAATAAATGAAACCTAAAACGAACAGAAATTAAAATAAATAACTGAGTCAAGCTTAATACGACCAGAAATTAACATGAATTGGGCTCAAAACCCCTATGCCTTCCCAAGGCCAGAACATAATTTGCACTTACTGAAAAAAAATACGAGTGAATGTGCATTGTCAGTTTAATATACATATACTGATATTTAGTAATCAAAATGTTAATATTATTTGATTTATTAAAGTTATAAAAGTAAAAACATTTATATATTTTTTTTAAACTTACTTACAACCCTTGCCCTATGGGGAGTGTCCTCCTCAAAAACATAATTTCTATCTGGAAATTAACTACGCTGAACAAAATGGCTGTCTCAAAACTTTTGTCGGATGTGTTTTGGGAAATGGTGGGCGTGAAAGGGGTGTTAGTTGTCTTCCAATAACTTTCGACTATTAAAAAGGGCACAAGCAACTCAAATTTATAATTGAATGAGCCCCTTTCGAAGTTTCTACGACAACTTCTTCGATACGAAGTGCCCTGGTCTAAGGGAAAAAAAATAATAAATAATAAATTGTGCCAACATCGTTCTTATATGCCCCCGGGCATAACTTAGAACCCTTGCCCTGAGGGTTGTGGGGAAGTGTCCTCCTCAAAAACATATTTTCTATCTGGAAATCAACTACGCTGAACAAAATGGGTATCTAAAAATTTTGATTGGATGTGTTTGGGGAATTGGTGGGCCTGGAAGGGTTGTTAGTTGCCTTCCAATCACTTTCGACTATTAAAAAGGGCACTAGCTTCTCCAATTTCCAATCGAATGAGCCCTTTTCAAAGTTTCTACGACAACTCCTTCGATACGAAGTGTCCTGGCATGGAAAAAAAAACAATACATTGTGCCAACATCGTTCTTTACTTAGGCAGTGTGATTGCGCTGCCTACGATTTTTATTTTATTTTATCCTCTGCCTGGTATCGTCATTACTTAACACCCACGTGTGCACCGTCATTGCGCAACATGTGCACTGTCATTACGCAACATCCATGTTAGTAGAGATGACCCTATAACTCCGATCGCTCACCCCTGCTGCCACCTACAATTTAGTTTAATGCTGACGGGGCACCATATATGGGCATAGAGTCATTAGGGAGAATGATTGCGTAATGGGGTCAATGACCTCTTTCTCCAGGTGTGTTTTTGGCACGCTCTCAACGAATGTCAATGTTGTTGTTGTTGTTTCCGAGCCAAATGTTACGAGTTCCCGGAAACAGTTAATTAATGTCTGACAGATGACGTCAAGTTAATTAATGTCCTTGCATTTCCAAAGAGAATTGTCACCGAGAAACAGTTAGATCACACATGATGTCATGATTGATTGATTGACACGAAAGGGGAATTAATTTGTTGTTCTATAGAGAATTGATTCACGAAAGGGGAATTAATTTGGAGTTCTAATAAGAGAATCGTTTCCGAGGCAGATGTTTTGATCTTAGCGCGCGAAAAGGTTTCCAAATAATTTGAAATGCATTAGCGCAGAGATGCCAAACAAAAGGATCATGCTGAAATTCCGATGGGGGGTAATTTTGGCGAAACCGTTTTAGCTATTTTATGGAATTATTTCGGCGAAACACTTAGAGACATTATAAAATATGATTTTTGAAGAGATTTTGGAGAAGGTTTTGAGTGTGGTCGTTATAATACACAAGTTTCAATTGAACAGTGTTGTGAGGTCCTCTACCCCAACCCAAAGGGCCCCGATTGCTCTACCCCAACCCAAAGGGCCCCGATTGCTCTATCCCAACCCCAAAGGGTTCCGATCCCTCTACCCCAACCCCGAAGGAAGCCCCCGGTCCTCAAAGGTTCTCTGGGCTTCCAAAGGACCCCCCGGACCCCCAAAGGCCCTCATCCGGTCCCCAAATGCCCCCCAGGCGCCCAACTGGCCCAACGGACCCCAAAGGGCCCCTCCCGGACCCCAAAGGCCCTCCCCCAGTCCTCAAAGGTCCCCTGGACCCCCAAAGGCCCTCACCGGGCTCCCAGGGCTCCCAAAGGACCAATCGGCACTCAAGGGCCCCCCCGCCCCCCAAAGGCCCGTCCCGAGCCTCCAAAGGCCCGCTCCGGTCCTCCAAGGTCCCCCCCGGCTCCCAAGGTCCACCAGACCCCCAAAGGCCCTCCACCAGTCCCCAAAGGCACTCTCCCAGTCCCCAAAGATCGCCCAGGCACCCAAAGGGCCCCCAGACCCCAAAAAGGCCATACCCAACCCCCCAAAGGTGCTCCCCCGGTCCTCAAAGGTCCCCCAAGCTCCGAAATAGCCCCAGCCCCCAAACACCCTCCACAGACCCGCAAAGGCCCTCCCCCTGTCCTCCAAGGTCCCCCGGGCCCGCGAAGCGCCGCGGGGCAGGAATGCGCCGCATGGGGATGCGCCGCAGGGGATGCGCCGCGGGGAAGGAAAGCGCCGCAGGGGATGCGCCGCAGGGGATGGGCCGCAGGGGATGCGCCGCAGGGGATGTGCCGCAGGGGATGCGCCGCGGGGTCAGGAAAGCGCCGCAGGGAATGCGCCACAGGGAGGCACCGCAGGAAAGCGCCGCAGGATGCGCCGCACCCGGAAGAAGAAAAGTTCAACTTCGATTCTGAATTTTCTCAATGAAAATGAAATAAGCTATTGATCAATTCTATTTTCCCAAAATAATATAAAATTTTCCACTTCAATTCAGATTTTTCTCAAAGAGATGAAAAAATTTAAAATATTGTTCCAAATTTTTCTTAGAAGATAGAAAAGATCAAGTTCTAATCTGAATTTACCAAAGAAGGCAATTCAATTCTAATTTCACCAGAGAAAATAAAAAGCTTACTCTTCACTTTTAAGTTCACCAAGACATAAAAAATTTAAAGTTCTCTTCTAAATTTTTCCGTAGAAGATAGGAAAAGTTATACTATGATAGTGATTATTTTCAATGAAGATAAAAAGTTTCACTTTAATTCTAAATTTTCTTAAATTCAATTCCAACCTTTCCCAAAGAGTCAAATTTAAAGTTCTATTCCAAATATTTTCCCGGGACAAGAAAAGTCCCAAGACATAAAAAATTTAAAGTTCACTTCTAAATTTTTCCGTAGAAGATAGGAAAAGTTAGCGCCGCATGGGGATGCGCCGCAGGGGATGCGCCGCGGGTCAGGAACCTATATGCGCGCGTACGTAGGCTAACCTAATCTAACTTAACCTAACCTAACAGTATTTTTTCTGATTTTGTGTGTTTTCGCAAGAAAATAGCTTTTCTTTGGCAAACTTAGCCATAGCTAGTTGAAACTCTGCATAAATATCTTCATTTTTAGCCTAAATACGTAGGTAATAAAGGAACATTGAATATTTTTTCTGATTTTGTGTGTTTTCGCAAGAAAATAGCTTGTCTTTAGCAAACTTAGCCATAGATAGTTGAAACTCTGCATAAATAACTTCATTTTTAGCCTAATTGTGTAGGTACTAAAGGAACTTTGAACATTTTTTGATTTCTTTTGTGTTTTCGCAAGAAAATAGCTTGTCTTTAGCAAACTTAGCCATAGCTAGTTGAAACTGTGCATAAATATCTTCATTTTTAGCCTAATTGTGTAGGTACTAAAGGAACATTGAACATTTTTTCTGATTTTATGTGTTTTGGCAAGAAAATATCTTGTCTTTAGTAAACTTATCAATAGCTAGTTGAAACTCTGCATAAATATCTTCATTTTTAGTCTAATTGCGTAGGTACTAAATGAACATTGAACATTTTTTATGATTTTGTTTGTGTTTTTGCATTAAAATAGCTTGTCTTTAGCAAACTTAGCCATAGCTAGTTGAAACTCTGCATAAATATCTTCATTTTTAGCCTAATTGCGTAGGTACTAAAGGAATATTGAACATTTTTTCTGATTTTGTGTACCGAAAAACTTAGAATTGAACTTTAAATTTCTTTATGTTTTTGTGAAATAAAGAACTGAAGTGGAAGATTTTGTTTTCTCTGGTGAAATTAGAATTGAATTGTGTTCTTTGGTAAAATTCTGAAGAGAACTTGAACTTTTTTAACTTCTATGAAACATTTGGAACAGTATTTTGTATTTCTTCATCTCTTTGAGAAAAATCTGAACTGAAGTGGAAAATTTTTATATTATTTTGGGAAAATAGAAATGATCAAAAACTTATTTCATTTTCATTGAGAAAATTTAGAATTGAAGTTTAACTTTTCTTCTCCCGGGAAAATATTTAGAACAGAACTTTAAATTTTTTGATCTCTTTGAGAAAGGTCGGAATTGAATTTAAGAAGATTTAGAATTAAAGTGAGACTTTTTATCTTCATCGAAAATAATCACAATCATAGGATAACTTTTCCTATCTTCTACGGAAAAATTTAGAAGTGAACTTTAAATTTTTATGCCTTGGTGAACTTAAAACTGACGCGGAAGCTTTTTATTTTTTTTTTCTGGTGAAATTAGAATTGAATTGTGTTCTTTGGTAAAATTCAGAAGAGAACTTGAACTTTTTTAACTTCTATGAAAAATTTGGAACAGTATTTTAAATTTTTTCATCTGTTTGAGAAAAATCTGAACTGAAGTGGAAAATTTTTATATTATTTTGGGAAAATAGAATTGATCAATCACTTATTTCATTTTCATTGAGAAAATTTAGAATCGAAGTTGAACTTTTCTTCTCCTGGGAAAATATTTTGAACGGAACTTTAAATTTTTTCATCTCTTTGAGAAAAATCTGAACTGAAGTGGAAATTTTTATATTATTTTGTGTGAATAGAAATGATCAATGACTAATTTCTTTTTCATTGAGAAAATTCAGAAGAGAACTTGAACTTTCCTTGACTTCGTTGAGAAAATTTTAAATTGAACTAGAACTTTTTATCTTCCGTGAAAATATTCACAAGTATGGTATTACTTTTTCTATCTTCCACCGAAAAATTTAGAATTGAACTTTAAATTTCTTTATGTCATTGTGAAATATAGAACTGAAGTGGAAGATTTTTATTTTCTCTGGTGAAAATTAGAATTGAATTGTGTTCTCTGGTAAAATTCAGAAGAGAACTTGAATTTTTTTTCACTTCATTGAGAAAATTTTAAATTGAACTAGATTTTTTTATCTTCCGGGAAAATATTCACAAGTATGGTATTACTTTTTCTTGTTTCCACCGAAAAATTTAGAAATGAACTTTAAATTTCTTTATGTCTTTGTGAAATAAAGAACTTAAGTGAAAGATTTTGATTTTCTCTGGTGAAATTAGAATTGAATTTTGTTCTTTGGTAAAATTCAGAAGAGAACTTAAATTCTTCTTCACTTCGTTGAGAAAATTTAAATTGAAGTAGAACTTTTTATCTTCCGGGAAAATATTCACAAGTATGGTATTACTTTATCTATCTTCCACCGAAAAATTTAGAATTGAACTCTAAATTTCTTTATTTCTTTGTGAAATAAAGAACTAAAGTGTAAGATTTTTGTTTTCTCTGGAGAAATTAGAATTGAATTGTGTTTGTTGGTAAAATTCAGAAGAGAACTTGAACTTTTCTATCTTCTATGTAAAATTTGGAACAGTATTTTAAATTTTTCATCTCTTTGAGAAAAATCTGAACTGAAGTGGAAAATTTTTTATATTATTTTGGGAAAATAGAATTGGTCAATAACTTATTACATTTTCAGTGAGAAAATTCAGAATCGAAGTTGAACTTTTCTTCTTCCGAGAAAATATATTGAAGAGAACTAAATTTTTTCATCTCTATCTGAAAAGTCGGAACTGAATTTAAGAAAATTTAGAATTAAAGTGAAACTTTTTATCTTCATGGAAAATAATCACTATCATAGTATAACTTTTCCTATCTTCTACAGAAAAATTTAGAAATGAAATTTAAATTTTTTATGTCTTGGTTAACTTAAAACTGAAGTGGAAGCTTTTTATTTTCTCTGCAGAAATTAGAATTGAATTGTGTTTGTTGGTAAAATTCAGAAGAGAACTTGAACTTTTCTATCTTTTATGTAAAATTTGGAATAGTATTTTAAATTTTTCATCTCTTTGAGAAAAATCTGAACTGAAGTGGAAAATTTTTATATTATTTTGGGAAAATAGAATTGATCAATAACTTATTTCATTTTCAATGAGAAAATTCAGAATCGAACGAAAAATTAGAATTGAACTTTAAATTTCTTTATGTCTTTGTGAAATAAAGAACTGAAGTGGAAGATTTTTGTTTTCTCTGGAGAAATTAGAATTGAAGTGTGTTCTTTGGTAAAGTTCAGAAGAGAACTTGAACTTTTCTTCACTTCGTTGGGAAAATTTTAAATTGAACTAGAACTTTTTATCTTCCGTGAAAATATTCACAATTATGGTATTACTTTTTCTATCTTCCACCGAAAAATTAGAATTGAACTTTAAATTTCTTCATCTCTTTGAGAAAAATCTGAATTGAAGTGGAAAATTTTATATTATTTTGGGAAAATAGAATTGATCAATAACTTATTTAATTTTCATTGAGAAAATTCAGAATCGAAGTTGAACTTTTTTATCTTCTGTGAAAAATTTGGAATAGAACTTTAAATTTGACTCTTTGAGAAAGGTTGGAATTGAATTTAAGAAAATTTAGAATTAAAGTGAAATTTTTTATCTTCATAGAAAATAATCACAATCATAGTATAACTTTTCCTATCTTCTACGGAAAAATTTAGAAGTGACCTTTAAATTTTTTATGTCTTGTGACTTTTCTTGTTCCGTGAAAATATTTGGAATAGAACTTTAAATTTGACTCTTTGAGAAAGGTTGGAATTGAATTTAAGAAAATTTAGAATTAAAGTGAAACTTTTTATCTTCATGGAAAATAATCACTATCATAGTATAACTTTTCCTATCTTCTACGGAAAAATTTAGAAGTGAACTTTAAATTTTTTATGTCTAGGTGAACTTAAAAGTGAAGAGTAAGCTTCTTATTTTCTCTGGTGAAATTAGAATTGAATTGTGTTCTTTGGTAAAATTCAGATTAGAACTTGATCTTATCTATCTTCTAAGAAAAATTTGGAACAATATTTTAAATTTTTTCATCTCTTTGAGAAAAATCTGAAGTGAAGTGGAAAATTTTATATTATTTTGGGAAAATAGAATTGTTCAATAGCTTATTTCATTTTCATTGAGAAAATTCAGAATCGAAGTTGAACTTTTCTTCTTCCGGGGAAATATTTGGAACATAACTTTACATTTTTTCATCTCTTTGAGAAAAATCTGAATTGAAGTGGAAAATTTTATATTATTTTGGGAAAATAGAATTGATCAATAACTTATTTCATTTTCATTGAGAAAATTCAGAATCGAAGTTGAACTTTTCATCTTCCGGGAAATATTTGGAACAGAACTTTAAATTTTTTCATCTCTTTGAGAATGGTCAGAACTGAATTTAAGAAAATTTAGAATTAAAGTGAAATTTTTTATCTTCATAGAAAATAATCACAATCATGGTATAACTTTTCCTATCTTCTACGGAAAAATTTCGAAGTGAACTTTAAATTTTTTATGTCTTGGGACTTTTCTTGTTCCTGGAAAATATTTGGAAAAGAACTTTAAATTTGACTCTTTGAGAAAGGTCGGAATTGAATTTAAGAAAATTTAGAATTAAAGTGAAACTTTTTATTTTCATGGAAAATAATCACTATCATAGTATAACTTTTCCTATCTTCTACGGAAAAATTTAGAAGTGAACTTTAAATTTTTTATGTCTTGGTGAACTTAAAAGTGAAGAGTAAGCTTTTTATTTTCTCTGGTGAAATTAGAATTGAATTGCGTTCTTTGGTAAATTCAGATTAGAACTTGATCTTTTCTATCTTCTAAGAAAAATTTGGAACAATATTTTAAATTTTTTCATCTCTTTGAGAAAAATCTGAATTGAAGTGGAAAATTTTATATTATTTTGGGAAAATAGAATTGATCAATAACTTATTTCATTTTCATTGAGAAAATTCAGAATCGAAGTTGAACTTTTCTTCTTCCGGGTGTGGCGCATCCTGCGGCGCTTTCCTGCGGGACCTCCCCTGCGGCGCATCCCCTGTGGCGCTTTCCTGACCCCGCGGCGCATCCCCTGCGGCACATCCCCTGCGGCGCATCCCCTGCGGCCTATCCCCTGCGGCGCATCCCCTGCGGCCTATCCCCAGCGGCGCATCCCCTGCGGCGCTTTCCTGACCCGCGGCACATCCCCTGCGGCGCATCCCAATGCGGCGCTAACTTTTCCTATCTTCTACGGAAAAATTTAGAAGTGAACTTTAAATTTTTTATGTATTTGTTCTTTTCTTGTTCCGTTAATATATTTTGAATAGAACTTTAAATTTGACTCTTTGAGAAATGTTTGAATTGAATTTCAGAAAATTTAGAATTAAAGTGAAAATTTTTATCTCCATAGAAAATAATCACTATCATAGTATAACTTTTCCTATCTTCTACGGAAAAATTTAGAAGAGAACTTTAAATTTTTTATGTCTTGGTGAACTTAAAAGTGAAGAGTAAGCTTTTTATTTTCTCTGGTGAAATTAGAATTGAATTGCGTTCTTTGGTAAAATTCAGATTAGAACTTGATCTTTTCTATCTTCTAAGAAAAATTTGTAATAACATTTTACTTTTTTTATCTCTTTTAAAAAAATCTGAATTGAAGAGAAAAATTTTATATTATTTTGGGGAAATATACTTGATCAATAACTTGTTTCATTTTCAATGAGAAAATTCAGAATTGAAGTTGAACTTTTCTTCTTCCGGGTGCGGCGCATCCTGCGGCGCTTTCCTGCGGCACATCCCCTGCGGCGCATCCCCTGCGGCCTATCCCCAGCGGCGCATCCCCTGCGGCGCTTTCCTGACCCGCGGCACATCCCCTGCGGCGCATCCCAATGTGGCGCTAACTTTTCCTATCTTCTACGGAAAAATTTAGAAGTGAACTTTAAATTTTTTATGTCTTGGTGAACTTAAAAGTGAAGAGTAAGCTTTTTATTTTCTCTGGTGAAATTAGAATTGAATTGCGTTCTTTGGTAAATTCAGATTAGAACTTGATCTTTTCTATATTCTAAGAAAAATTTGGAACAACATTTTAAATTTTTTCATCTCTTTGAGAAAAATCTGAATTGAAGCGGAAAATTTTATATTATTTTGGGAAAATAGAATTGATCAATAACTTATTTCATTTTCATTGAGAAAATTCAGAATTGAAGTTGAACTTTTCTTCTTCCGGGTGCGGCGCATCCTGCGGCGCTTTCCTGACCCCGCGGCGCATCTCCTGCGGCACATCCCCTGCGGCGCATCCCCTGCGGCGCACCCCCTGCGGCACATCCCCTGCTGCGCTTTCCTGACCCGCGGCGCACCCCCCTGCGGTGCATCCTGCGGTGCTTCTCTGACCCGCGGCGCATCCCCCTGCGGCGCATCCCCATGCGGCGCATTCCTGCCCCGCGGCGCTTCTCGGGCCCGGGGGACCCTTGGGGGCCGGTTGGTCCTTTGGGAGCCCGGGGGACCTTTGAGGACCAGAGGAGGGCCTTTGAGGGTCTGAGGTGGGCGTTTGGGGTCGGGGGGACCTTTGGGGGTCCGGGGGCCCTTTGAGGACCAGAGGAGGGCTTTTGAGGGTCTGAGGAGGGTGTTTGGGGGCTGGGGCTCTTTGGGAGCTTGGGGGACCTTTGAGGACCGGGGGAGCACCTTTGGGGGGTTGGGTATGGCCTTTTTGGGTCTGGGGGCCCTTTGGGTGCCTGTGGGACCTTGGGGGACTGGGCGAGTGCCTTTGGGGACGGGTGGAGGGCCTTTGGGGGTCTGGTGGACCTTGGGAGCCCGGGGGGACCTTTGCGGACCGGCGAGGGCCTTTGGGGGCTCGGGAAGGGCCTTTGGGGGTCTGGGGGGCCCTTGAGTGCCGAGTTGTCCTTTGGGAGCCCTGGGAGCCCGGTGAGGGCCTTTGGGGGTCGGGGGGACCTTTGTGGCCCAGGGGCGGGCCTTGGGGGGCGGGGCGGGGCACGTGGGGGTCGGGGGGGCCAGGTAGGAGCCGGGGGGGCATGGGGAGACAGGATGAGAGCCTGGGGGGGTTGGGAGGGTCCGTTGGGAGCCCAGAGAACGTTTGCGTACGGGGGGCTCCCTTCGGGGTGGAGGGAGGGGCATCGGAACCCTTTGGGGTTGGGATAGAGCAATTGGGGCCCTTTGGGTTGGGGTAGAGCAATCGGGGCCCTTTGGGTTGGGGTAGAGGACCTCACAACA
Organism: Artemia sp. Qi Xiang Cuo; assembly: GCF_049724085.1. Classification (NCBI taxonomy): domain Eukaryota; kingdom Metazoa; phylum Arthropoda; class Branchiopoda; order Anostraca; family Artemiidae; genus Artemia; species Artemia sp. Qi Xiang Cuo. The sequence continues at coordinate 73,553,620 of NC_142800.1, forward strand.
CTGTGCAATTGAAACTTGTGTATTATAACGACCACACTCAAAACCTCTTCCAAAATCTCTTCAAAAATCATATTTTATAATGTCTCTAAGTGTTTCGCCGAAATAATTCCATAAAATAGCTAAAACGGTTTCGCCAAAATTACCCCCCAAACGGAATTTCAGCATGATCCTTTTGTTTGGCATCTCTGCTCTAATGCATTTCAAATTATTTGGAAACCTTTTCGCGCGCTAAGATCAAAACATCTGCCTCGGAAACGATTCTCTTGTTAGAACTCCAAATTAATTCCCCTTTCGTGAATCAATTCTCTATAGAACAATAAATTAATTCCCCTTTCGTGTCAATCAATCAATCATGACATCATGTGTGATCTAACTGTTTCTCGGTGACAATTCTCTTTGGAAATGCAAGGACATTAATTAACTTGACGTCATCTGTCAGACATTAATTAACTGTTTCCGGGAACCTCATAACATCTGGCTCGAATAACAACAACAACAACATTGACATTCGTTGAGAGCGTGCCAAAAACACACCTGGAGAAAGAGGTCATTGACCCGATTACGCAATCATTCTCCCTAATGACTCTATGCCCATATATGGTGCCCCGTCAGCATTAAACTAAATTGTAGGTGGCAGCAGGGGTGAGCGATCGGAGTTATAGGGTCATCTCTACTCATGTTTGGGCTGCCATTAAGTTTTTCCGGATAAATCTACTAAGTCACGCATGAGTTCCATCTCCAACTACTAAACACCACCTGTGATGTGCTACTTGTTGACTAACACAATATTGCGTCATCCTCTATTACATTACAACCGAATGTAAACGCCTGCTGACTCCCATGGAATGGCCTAACACCTATATCTCTTACAAGCTTAACAAAAGTATCCGTACTGGGATTCGAAGGGGCTGGACCCTTGTTAAAGTAATTGTGCCTCCATTACTATAGTTCGATTTTTCCGTTTTTTATAAGAATTTATGGTTTAGTCTACTATTTGTATGATGGAAAAACTACTTCGGCAGTTTAAAACAACATAAACCCTTTTGAAAATCATGACGCAAATAGTAGTGTTGAATATAGTACTTCCTCTAGTTGACCTAATAAATAAAACTTAATACCATTCCCAAAAATTATATCTATGCTCTTTCACTGCCTGGATACACTTACACTTTTTTGATTTTGTAAAATTTTAAGAGCTGAAATAGTAATAGAAGTAGCACCGAAAGTTTGCGCTTAATACCCTCAGTTTTTCTTCATATATTGCTGAGATGCCTTATTGGCAACCAGCATACAAACAGTGCGTTTTGATTTAATTTTAAAGCAACATTTAGTTTTAAGCATAATGGGCAAATTACATAATTGTGGGGGGGTTGACCAACCAAATAACCCTAGAGACATAGTTACTAGACTGTTCAGCTATGTTGAACGAAAGGGCTGTCTTAAAATTTTAATTAGAAGTGTCTAGAAAATTATGATCTAAAGAGGAGGGCTGATTGTCCTTCAATAACTTTTCACTCTTAAGACTGCCCTAGAACTTTTAATTTTCAATCAAATCAGATCCTTTAAAATATCGATGATATTACTGGCTATGTAAGAAAATCGCTGCCTTACAACCCTTTTGGGGGTGGCTTCCTCAAAGACATAATTTCTGGACTCTTCAACTACATTGAATAAAATTGCTATCTCAAAATTTTGAGGATTCTCGAATTGCTATCTCGAATGTCTTTGAGGGAACGATGAGCGCGGGGAGAGGGGGGGGGGGTGCTGGTTGCTAGTCACTTCTGACTCAGAAAAAGGATACTTTAACTTTCAATTCAAATCAAATGAGCCCTATCTGAAGTTTATACGACCACCCATTCCATTAGAACCTTTGACTCCAGGCCATGGGGCCAAATATGACCCCAGGTTATGACTTACAACCCTATCCACAGGGCACTGAGTGGTTGTGTCAACCCTAAAGTCATTGTTATAGTTGTTTCGACTATTTGAGCAAAACTTCCCTCCGATCACTTTGACACTTAAAAATATCAGTAGAGGTTCTGATTACCAATCCAATGAACTCCCTTCAAACTTTATATGACCAGGCTTTCTATAAAGACCTTATATGCCCCCAGGGTATAACTTACCACCCTTGCCCGAGGGCTGGGAGATTTTTTTACCCTCAAAAGTATAATTTCTGAACCTTTCAAATACGTTGAACAAAATGGCTATCTCAAGATTTTGATTCGAAGTGTTTGGGGAAATCAGAGACATGGGGGGGGGGGGGGTCATTTGCCCTCTGATCACTTTCAACTAATAAAAAAAAACTCCTCTTGGTTTTCAATATAAAGAGCCCTTTTTAAAGCTTCTACGACAAGGCTTTCTATAAAATCTTACATGCCCCAAGGGTGTAACTTACAACCCTTGTCCTGAGGGCTGTGGGGGGGGGGGGTAATCCTCAAAGACATAATTTACAGACCTTTCAACAACGTTGAACAAAATGACTATATCAAAATGCTGATCGGATTTCCTTGGGGAAATAATGGGCTTGAGTGGAAGATTCTCCCTTCGATTATTTTCGACTACTAAAAAAAGCACTAGCCCTCTCAATTTCCAATCAAATGAGCCCTTTTTGAAGTTTTTACGAAAACTCTTTCTATAAGTACCTTATATGACCCCAGGGCATAATTTACAAATTTAGCCCTGAGGGCTGTGGGGGGGGGGTGTCATCCTTAAAGACATAATTTTCGAGTCCTTCAACTACATTGAACAAAATGGCTATATCAAAATGTTGATCGGAAGTGTTTGGGGAAATGAAAGGCGTGGGGAAGCATTCGTCTTTCAATCACTTTCGTCTATTAATAAGGGCACTAGCCCTCTCAATTTCCGATTGAATGAGCCCTTTTGAAGTTTCTACCACAACGCTTTCTATATTGAAAAAAGGGCTATCTCAAGATTTTGATTGGATTTGTTTTTGGGGGAAGAATGGGCGTGAGAGGGGGTTAGTTGCCCTCCAATCACTTTCGAATATTTAAAAGGACAAGAGTTCTTTCAGTTTCAAATTGAATGAGCCCTTTTTGAAGTTTCTACGACAACACTTTCTATAAAAAAAGTCTATATGCCTCCAAGGCATAACTTACAACCCTTTCCCTGAGGGCTGTAAGGGGAGGGGAGGGGGTTCATCCTCAAATACATAATTTCCAGATTTTTCAAATACGTTGAACAAAATGGTTGTCGCAAAATTTTGATTGTATGTGTTTATAGAAATGGTGGGCGTGAGAGGGGGGTTAGTTACCCTCCAATTATTTTTTACTATTAAAAAAGGCACTAGCCCCTTCAATTTCCGATGCCCCGGTCTTAAAAAAAAAAAAATTAAAAACACATTGTGCCAACACCGTTCTTTACTTAGGCAGCGCTATTATTATATGGCTAGTGAGTTTTCTTGTAAGTCAGACTGCCGTTTCTGTACACTGCAAAACCCAATGTGTTATTCGTAAGCTACCCAACCCTAAAAACGATCCGTAAGTTCTCCATTTCGAGTTACTTTAAGTTGTGTTTCTACTCATAAAATATTTGGACCGTAATGTTTCTTTCAACAAAAAATATAGCAAGTTATGATACTTTTCTATGGTTTGATTTCCCTTAATTCGGTTCGACTTCTGAAAAGGAGCAAAATCAAATGAATGGCATTGTTTTCCATTTTAAAATGGATATTTTATGATTTTTGTGTTGACACGTTCGAAGCAAAGCTGTCTATATTATATTAGGATTATGAAATAACTCCAGAATTCCTATCATCACCTGAGCTCCGTTCTATTGAGAGAATTAACTGGTTTTTCAGAATTAATACTATGTACAGCTTTAAATCTTCTATTATTGCTTTTGGTACTATAGCTCGTGAGATCAACGAGGTGCCTTGTAAATCAGTGTGTTATTTTTGTATGGTGCAAAATGACTTGTGTTTTCAGTAATGTGCTAGTTTCACAAAATCCTCAAACACATAGATAAATACGGGAAAGGGAAGGGTGAGATCGAAGGTGGATCCTTATTTTTACCCTTATTGACGGCAATGGGAAAGATGATTAATTAATTTGTGGGTTTTCGTAAGTAATCAAAGGTACTTTGTAGGGGTAGTCTGAAAGGAAGAAATGAGTGAATAGTATATAAAACAATACAAATTTTATGGGGACAAAGAAGATGATAAGGCTTTCCTTTGATTTCCTTTGATTTACTTATCATGTTTAGATTTATTGGTACAATTTTGGTTTTAAATTTTGCGCTCTTGTGAATCTTTTGTATTGATCACGACCTATAAAGACTTTGAGTATTAATAGATATAATATTATACCACTAGTCATTTTATTAGCACTAGTCCCACTGGCGTGTGCTTGATTCGTATTAAGCTTAATTTTCGCTTTTTTCGCTCTTTTAAGCTTAATTTCGTTTCCCATCGGATAAAATTTTGAGAGAAATTATGGATTATCCACATATTTAGTAAGTACAACTTAACCGTCAAATAATAGTACAGAGATATTCTTTTCGCCTTACATCGTAGATGTCTATCTTTTTCAAGGCGATCAGATAAACTAATTGTAAAACAAATAATAGTCTAGGAGACAATGCGCTCTCTTTTTATAACACTTTTCTTTCATTTTGGAACTATGCAAAGTTGTCCCACTTCTCCCCTCAATCCCTGTGATTCCAATATCCAAAAATGCAACTAGATATAAAACCAAAGGTGGTGGCCCGATTTCGACCAGACAACTACTTAGTATCGAATACTTTTTGAATAATCATTGCAAGTTAAATGGTTTTACCATTTTTATATTTTTCAAAGAGGCAGGGGTTTGCCGCATCTCTTCCTTTTATTTGGGGGACTGTATCAGTACTATACTTGGAGTATAGGTGATGAGGAAAAATCCTTTTCCCACTAAGAGGAAAATCCATTGCTCATCACTTTCATATACATACCTGAAAAGGGGTACTGGTATTAGGGGATACAACCCAAGAACAAGATTTGTCTTATATATTCCTATAAAATCCAAAGTTGTGGTTTGAAAGATTAGCTTGGTGTATCAGACCCTCCTCCATTTGTCTTTAGGAGTGCTTGATCGAGGGTATTTTTCATTTTGAAGCATTGCTATGGGAAAGATAAACTATAATATGCTGACGAGTGGGGAGTTTGAGCCTGCCTCTCCCTTATCTTAGGTGCAATGAAATTAAATGATCACCTTTGACATCGAGCTTTTCTTAATGAAAGTACAGAGCAGCGAAAATACCTGAAAATAAACATAAACTACCCTATTTATGAGGATTTGGTGGCTGCTACGATCTAAGGCCTCCGCTATTTACTTTAAAGTTCAATACTTTATGAATATTGAAATATATCCATATAACACATACATCGATGATACATACACAAGAGAAAAAAAGTACTTAGACCCTTTCCTCTGCCCCCTCTCCCAAGTCAAAAATCAGCAATAAACAAGGTTTCATCCCCCCAAGCTATTCCCGAGATATTTCTGAAATTCTAATTCCTAATCTGGATGCAATTTGTATCTTTTGATTTACCTCTGTCACTTCCCCCAAGTCAAAATTTGAGTTCTGATTTGAGAATCTGATTTGAGGTTGATCCTCTAACACTCCCTGACAATTTCTGCTTGATCCCCTTTGCCTTTCCTGAGATGTTTCGGATAACGTATTTTGAAAACTAGGGTCGACATAATGTCTACTGATTTACTCTGATTTCTGTGCAATTTCACAAGTAAACGGTCAAGAATTTCTGGGAAAGCATGGCCTACCCTACAATCCCTGAGAGTTCCAAATTGATCGAACAACACAGACCAAACATGCTGACCTTTTCTGCAAAAAAACTTATCGGACAATGGGGAATTTATATAATTCAGGGCAACTAACCCCATGGCTGCGGGAGTAATTTCAACCTCAGAAGCATACTCATTAGAACTTTCAACTATTCTGACAAAACAGTTATCTCATAATTTTAATCCTGTACTACGGGGCTGCAGGCGTTTCCGAGGGGAAAAAATGCACACGAGGGGAGACTAGTCTCCGGTCACTTTGGTCCATAAAAAGGCAACTTAAATTTTCAGTATCCGACCAAATGAGTCTCCTTCCGAGTTTGTACGACAATACCCTCCATGCGAAGTTGATCAGGGAAAAAAAAATAGATGGAAGGTACATGGCTCTTTGTTATATTTGTTCATTCACAGTAATTTGTCCTTGTATTATGTTAAACATTCTACGTAGGCTAGGTTTTCCCCCTTTTGAGGTTTAATCCTCTGTTTACTTGTTACTACTTCCATGAAAACCTTTGAAAAAGTGGCTTCTCAAAAAAAGAAAAGAAAAACAGAGCCATATAAAAACCTAGGACAGTCGGAAATGAAGTCCTATAATGATTTAGAGCTAAAAACGATATGGTAGTGGCTACCGAGTCTGATCTCCGGGCAACAAAAGTCTTAAAGACGAAAACTCACTAAAAGTAGCAGACAAAATGAATGATAAAGGGAAATTGATAATAAAGGGAATCAAGTGCTTCAGTCATTAGTGAAATAATGCAGTCTGCTTTAAAACTTGACGCAAAGATTAGGACAATTGAGCAATTATCTCTTTAGGCTCCAAGGTTGCGGATTAGTAATTTATGAATTCCTGTCAATATAGTCGAAGTGAAACTTGCAGATTAAAAACAAGAAATACTCCTACATAATGTGGTTTTTCAAGGAATAAATCAATCACATGGAACAAGGTTAACTACTACAACCGTAACATGGTTAAAAAGAAAATTGAAGTGGGTTGTTTTTAGGATAAATATATACCGTACCTTTACTGTTCTAGAGCAGTTGATCACCCCAGATAATCCTGCAGTGACAATAGCCTGGGTTTTAGTCAAGTTGTCTAGCAAAGAGACTGCTATAAAAATATTCGTCACCATGGAGATCTCATCTATTTCTCTCTTCAACACTTTCTCTTGTTTGTTTTTGTTGTTGTTTTTAGTATTTCAATAAGGCGAATTTGCTATTTTTTATATTAAATCTTACCTTATCTCATAATATTTGCTCGATGGAATGGTGGCAGTTTTGGCCCAAAATTGTTGTTTTCACCGCACATGGTAGAAACAACCACTTTGCTATGGCAAAAAAATTTCGTTATATAGAAAAGGGCACTAGAACTTTCAGTTTCTGTTGAAAATCAGTCAAATGATATTTTATGACTCCTGGTCCGATACGATCACCTTGGAAAATAAGTTGATAAAGAATACATGCATCAAATATCACACAAATAAACACCCATTCGTTAATGGTAGTAACAAAGGTTAATTCTAATGGCAGCGAATAATGACACTTATAGGAAAATATACCGAGTTAATTTTTTCTCAAGATATCCCCCATTTGATGTTCCATGAACTAGTCTGGTGTGATTACCATTGAAAAAAACTAACATATAGACACGCACCTGGTACGAGTGGTAACAGATTGGAAGTGGTAATGACAAGAAATTATTATATTTCTTGGGAAAAGTATAAAAATTGCCTTTTTTTTGTAGACAGGGGCTTGGAACTGCTTCTCAAAGATATTCATACATTGTACAAGTTCTTGGTCTCGTACAGTTGGTGGATTATTTCTGATCAAGATCACACCCCTTTTTAGGAGTGTTTCTACCCTATTAAAAAAAAATGTGCCAACTGTCTTTTGATAATAGTAACGAGAGTAGGGGCTTCACCCGGGCCCTTTAGCATATTATTAGCATAATCATCGCGTTATTGTTTAGTTTTAAGTCATGAGTTGTCTAATCAGCAATTTCAATTGAATTTCATGATTCTGGCGTAAATTCAATTCCTCTTTCCTTGTTAATGCATCAAAGAATCATCCATTTTATAGGAAATGCTTTCTTCTGGGAATCGTTGTGATTCTCACAGTTGCTTCTCTTCTAAGCACAGATTGCCTTTACGATTCGATGTGATCCCCCCTGTCGTTTCTACTCTAAATGAAAATTCCGTTTTTGTTTATTTTAATTTGGGATTCGTTGTGGTGCTTGTTGTAAGATATCTTCTAGCCGCAGATCTAGTTTGCACTCCATTTTTGTGCATCATTACCTCAACTTCACTAGATGAGTCAGTTGTTATGTTTTTGAACTTCGTAATTTAACATTAGCAGCAAGCTCATTGCACGTAAAATCAGCAAAGATTTCCTGAAATTTAATGCAGTTTTCACACTGAAATTAGCTCAAATTGTTAAACAAAATCAATTTTATGAGATCCTAGAACATAAATTCAACTTCCAATATGTTTTACTGCATGGCACATGTTCCGAGAGTGCCAAATAATGAATCTTATCAAGTTCACAAATAGTTTTACTCATGAAAGACCGAATTTCTAACGTGAGAGTTCGTGTTATTTAGTGTCGCATTCTGAGCCTATTCTGCTGTGATAATTAAAGGACGACATATGCCATTTCGGTCGAAAATGAGTTATGTATGTGTTGTGGGTAAACTCAGCATGGAATAGAATGGTGCATTCAGAACTGTCCTCTTTCGAACCGCTAAGAACATAAAATGAGGCATACACCACTTACTGGTGTATGTCTCTTTTTTATCAGGTTTTGTCTCAATTACCTGGCATTTGTCTCCTTTTTTGTCAAGGAAAAAGCAGACATACACCATAAAATGAATTTAGCTTGGAAAACTTGAATCTAAATTTTTACCATTGAAAAGAGCATAAAAAGTTAGCCTTGAATATGTTCCCTTCATCTTTGTTAGCCTCATCCTTATAAGGAACCACAACCGACAAACTTTTTCCCGTTTCTCGACTCTCCTGAAAGGTTACAAGAATGTTAATTCTTGGTAACCTTTATGGTAACCTTTAATGGTAACCTTTTAATTATCACAGCCGTAGTGTGCTCTGTCAAAATTTTTTTGCTCTATTTACGTGTCAGGCACGTGTCCATTATAGCTACCAATAGGCAAGGTAAAATTTTGAAGATTGAGTTGTAAATTGTTAATTTTTTATTGCTTCTCCATTATGCATTCTTTAGAAAGAAGAATTTCTTCTTCTGAAATTTCTTGGCATCTATCTCCTTATAATTTACAGTAGAGTCGCTTCTTTCTTATTTTCAAGCCTTATTTTTTTATACTCAGTAATTTTCTTTTTGGTAATCTTTCCTTTATTCATAATCTTTCCAGGAACTACTCTTAAGGCTCAGGTTGTTAGTAGTTTTTTGATCAATTAGAATATCTTGTAATGCATTTTTCATTCTCCCGCATTAATCATCAAAGAAATATTTTTCCTTACTTTATCAAAAAGGATAAAATTAATCTGACTTACAGGAAAATCGACTTTGAGAATGATTTAATTAAAAAAAGGCTGATGTATGGTGACCTTTGATCTTTGATGGCGAGCCTTACTATTAGATTAATTTAAAAAACACTAGTTCCACACAAGAAGTTTCCCCAAAAAAAGTTAAGAGCTATATCAAGCCTAAACCGAGAGAAAATAAAATCAAATAGTAATTCAAGCGTAAAACGAACAAAAATCACTATTAATAAATAATAAAAGCACAAAATGAACAGACAGTACGACCAACAGATGCAGGGGTATACCCTCCAAAGACTAGAACGTCATGTGTGCTCTACTGAAAATATTCCTATTTCGAACCGTGTCTTTTGATTTGTCAAAAAATCAACAAAAAAGGAAAGAAAATGGCCTTAATACGCAAGATAACTCAAAAGAGCCAATGAAATGTAAACTAAAAGTTTAATATATGTTCATATTCATTCCGAGTACTCTTAACAAATTTGGATTTCATAACGTTATAGAAAAGAATTAGTTTTATATATATTTTGTTCCTAGTAAAGCGCAAATGACGTTCTGGCCTTTAGAAGGCACAGAGGTGTTAAATCTACTCCAGCTTAGGTTTAGTTTCTGTTTGTCATAAGTTTGACTTGGTTATTTATATTGTAATTTCTGTTCGTTTGGGTTTTAGTTATTTACTGACTGTAATTTCTGTTTGTTAAACATTCGAATTAATATTACTTTATTTCTGCTCATCTTAGGTTTAATGTAGCTCTGCTTTTTTGAAAGAATTCTTCCGTGGAAAATACTTTATTTAATTAATTTCCGTTCTTTTTTAATTGACATGGCTTTTTTAAGGCTAATAAAACGAATATTTCTAAAACTTTTTTGATTTTCTGCTTAAGAATCGAGATTTCGGCTCGCTATTTATATTTTGGCCAAAATTTTGCAAGAAGTTTTAATAACAGCTGCACTATAGAACTTCGGACAGATGGGCATGTAGAGTATCATTCAAATAAATGGATTAATAATCTATATAAACTTTGGGCTTCTATATGGATGAAGTCATTCTGACCATCATGTTGCAACGATGAAAAAAGACAAATAAGAAATCAGCCATGCACTCAACATAACCTGGTAGTTTCAACTTCGCTGCCTTAGCCGTTCCTGAGGTATCACAAATACACCCTTTTGATTTGAATTATCATAAAATTCTAAGTCAAAAAAGGAAAATAGCAAAAGTATGCGATTATTTAATAAGTAACTATGAGTAACTAAAAAATCTTTGCGGTAATGCAGCAGAAAAATTGCAATAGTAATGGTGTGAATTTTCGCAAATTATGTTAACTACAAACCCGAAATTCGTTTACTGTCCTTTTTTTTGTAAATTTCTATATATTTCATACAGGACAGTATTTCATCAAGAAAGGTAATAGTTTTATATGCAACTTCTCAAAGATACCGAGGATAGCACGCCCCTTGGACAGTTTAGTCCAGTAAATCTACAAAACCCTGGGACAAAACTGCAATATCAAAAGATTTTTACACCTTCTTGTAGAGAAAAAAATTCTGTAAGACATATCAAAAGTGATAAAAATCCCCTGGGTGGAACAGGATAAAAAACAGGGGAAAAGGGGTAAAATTGTAAAAATTAATGGGCAGATTGATTGTACGCTCGAACTTCACGTCTGCTCTTTTTCTGGGCGGAGAAATCGAAAAAAGAAAGTTACGCTGTTCCTACGCTGGGCTTGGTTCGATTTCACCCTTTAGCGGGGGAGGGCGAGGGGAAAAACATTATCCTCGAGAGTTGTGTGGTATGGCTGGTCAAAATGTTGCCCTCAAGGTTTTTTGACTCATTTATTTAAAAAAACATGGTACCAGATTCGTATCTTGCTTTTTTGCAGTGTTTTCACCATAGGGGAGACAATGCATCGGACCTTCGGAGTACGTGGACAGATTTACTTCGACTACATAATAGAATCATAAGACAAAACTAAATGTAAAAAAAGAAACAAATCCGGCAACTTCGGTAATCACAGCAAAAGATAATTATGGTTTTGATTTAACTAAAAAGGATAAGATCAAGGATTTGCACTAAACATCGTCTTCTTCATCCTTATCAACAATACATCTTTATTGGAATACGCAATCTCTTGGCAGTCTTTGCAAGCAAGAGTGCAAAATCCATTTTTGTGTCGGCAACTACAGTGTGAACTGTCACAGTTGGAACGCGTGCAGCTGAAACGAATCACATTTTGCAGATGAGGCAAAGCAAGTCCGATGTCTGTCATGATTGGAGTGAGGCGTCCGTCCCGTAATCGCCAATTTCAGTCTTTTGGACCGAGTTCTGACGCAGTATTACACCATTCCATTACCTGATAGAAGATTCTATAAGAATGAAATTTCGTAGCCGATGGAGTTGGTGGAAGTCTCTCTGGGTTCACAAAAGTTGATGTCTTTGAGCTGTTCAGTTTTTCAAGAAAACCCTGTACCTAGCTTTGCTGAGACTCTCCTTTCTTAGCCTTGTAGAAACACAGCGAAAATTTTCACCGGCTTGCTGGACTTCTTTCTTCGTAAAGCGCAGATTAGAAAATACTTCGCCTAAATTCTTCATGGGTTTTCAGGAATGGCAGGACGGCCTGCTTTCCCATCCCAAAAATCGAGACGTCGTGTCGCAACCAAGAAAAGCATGGCCAACAAGATAATAGTGACAAACCTATCCCAGTGATCTTTTGATAAAGTTGATGTGCCAGTATCTATTAACAGCGCTCTTGACTTGGTAATGGTTTCGAAGTAGAGATCCCTGGCCTCCGGAGGCAGGTGATGGAGGAGGAGGATCAACAAATCAGTGCCGTTTCCGACTGCTGCGTTTACCCTTTTCTTGGCTGCATCAACACCTGTCAATGCAATCAGAACGTCCACATCTTTCTCTAGATGAAGGACAGTGAGGCCGGCTTAGACAATTCCTACTAATAGCTCGAATAATGTTCTGCTTATTGTTGGGATTCCGCAAAAAAATTCTCCTTCTTCCTTTGCAGCTTCATACTCAGTGTGAAATCGACGGTCGGACACTGGATATCTTTCTTTCGTCGAACCTAGGTGACATCTTTGGTAGACGGACCTGAAGTGTAACCATCAAAGACGACGGAAGCATTTGAATACTTCTGTGTCACGAATGAAACGTAACTATCGCAAATCTGTTCAAAAGTGTTCCCTTTGTTCCATGGAATAGGCTGGAGCAGCCATCCGCCATCTATCATGTATTGTTTCGTCTCTTTTGATAGGACGTTCACAGGTTTCGCCTTTGCTAATTTCCAAATAGCCTTTGCTAGCTCCACTTTATCTGGCTATCGCAGTAGGCTTGACGATTCGAAAAGGGCAGTAGGATAGCTTGAGAGTTGGAAACTGAGAGTTTTTTCCAAATCTCCTCCGGCTGTAGTTGCCACTGCTGAAAACGTTGGAACAGAAAACTTGCATCAATTTGTATGTTTTCACCGTCAGTTTTAGAAATGTTGCCTTGATAGGCTATCGCAATCGCTTTGCTTTTAAGTTTGAAGATGTAGTGATCAGCATCGGCGTCATCCATTGACTTCAGAATTTCTTTTCCTATCGCCTTTGCTGCAGCTGCGTTGATATCCCTTCCTGCTGTCAAACCATTCGATATATTGCGAAATTGAGTGCAGTTATCGCACGGATAAGACTGCGCAAAAAAGCTTCTAAAGCATTTACGTTGTTTCTATCTCTTTCTTGCCGAGCTGTTCTTGCGGAAACGTGCTGGTCAGATTGCACGTACTCAACACTGGTGAGTGACTGCATAAGCTCATTAATTTCAGCTCGCACTGGCGTTGACATCTTCCGGATCAGCCTTTGCGTCTCACTAATTCCATTTTCTCTCGTGAGTCTCCCGCTTGTTTTCAGTGATTTCATCAGTACTCGGTCAATTAATAAGTCAGGAGAGGGCCCAGCCAAAAAATCTATCGCTTTTTCGAATGACAAACATCCCATCCACGATGTCTTTATACAGTTTCTGGTTACTTTCTGTCAGCTTTTCCATTTGCTGAAAAAATATTCTCACCGACGTCGTATACAGATTGTGGCCTGCAGCTGCAAAGTAAGGGAGCGTCTCAGAGAGTGCTTGAAGATACTGTACTCAGTTTCCGGTCCGTTTTGCCCAGCTGGCCTTCTTAAACACTCCGAACATTTCTGAATACAAAAGCCATATTTTTGCAGTCCTGTTGTTCTGCAGCAAATCCTGAAACTCCATGATTCGAGTTTGAATTGGACGCACTACGTCTGCGTTAGATGCGTTTCCGATGGTTAATTCCTTATTCAGTAGAGCCATACATATTACCGAAGCTTCTGAAAAGTCTTGATGACCCCCACGTATGTCGTGTCTGCACTCCAAACCATAGTATTTGCAAATTAAAGTGACCTGCAATGCTGAACCTATAAGCTTGCGCGCTCTCATAGCTCTTGAAACAGCCTTACCGCTAAGGATATGCTTAATAGTGTTACCGGTATATGGGCATTCAAGAACTCCCTTTATTCCTATTTCCGTCATCAAGTGTCTGATCGCTACAAGAAAACTCTTACGGAAATGAAGACCACCGGTTATTGGAATTGCTGCCTTGAGAGGACTATCAGCAGGCTCAGCATTGATGATGTTCACCGCTTTCATGTACAAAGGTTGGTCAAAAGTCACAAATGGTACCATTCCGTGCTGGCGAGCTTTATTGGAGATAAAACGTAAGGTCGTGTATAAACAAAAAGATCGGATGGATTATAGTCGATCATAGGCAGAAAAAAAATCGACGAAGCGCCTTTGTGTGACCCATGGTGAATTGCTTGCATAAATCCACTCCATCCGACCCGTTTTGTGTCATGTATCCAGCTTGCATGCCTTATTAGGTCAATGCCATCGATCTCGTCGTCGAAGGTGATGGTCAGGATAGGTTTGTACACAAGACTGTTCTCTTGTTGGCTTCTGTTGTAGAAGAAGAAAGGCATTTGTCCAGCCTTCTGGACTACTTCAAGGTTTAGAACTGCTCTTGGGAATATGATTGGAAATTTGGGTATCCTTGGTGTGGCAGAAGCTAGCACGCCCATCCCATGGAAAGTACTCTTTCCGTCGATAGTACAAATTTCGTGGTCGACACTGTCGCCAATGAGCTGGATGAAAGTTCCAGAAGTCATCACTGGAAATTATGTACCATGAGTTACTGCGGCAGAACACTTGAATTGAAGCATTTCAGAGTAAGAAGTAGAATAAAACTAGCCTATTGACCTGGTCGATGAGAAAAAATGAACCAGATTGGTGGTATAGCTGGACTCCAAGGTATACTTGTAAAGAAGCGAGCAAAGATCGGGGACGGAAAGCTTGCAGTATTCCTTGACTGATTGAACCTACCAGTAGGTCCTTGTCTGAGCCCGCGATTAGCAGAGAAAGAAGGAGACTCAGAGATGGTGGTAACAAATTCGCAACTTTTTCCTTTTCTTCTATAATGCTCAGGCTCGGGTATTCAGAGTACGTACACTGCACTAACTTAATGTCATTCTTAATAACTTTGGCCACTGTCTCTTTCATGAAATCTCAGCTGGTCTTCTTCACTCGGCTTTGGAGTTGTGTAAAAATTAAGAAGGATCTCATGTGCTGTTTGTCGGAAAGTCACAACGCCAATCAGTCGGTCTATTTCAGTTATAACAATACGGTCGCCGTAGGTTTCATTAAGGAGTCATTTTATATGCTTTGTGGTGTACGGTGATTTGTCTGGTTTAAGAAAATGCCTCTTCTTTCTGCCAAATCTTTCACTGTAGACTGTTCATCTTCGAGTTCTTCGAAATAATTAATAGTCTTAACGAATGCATCTCGATTTGTACTCTCCTATGGCCTTCCAGCAGCGTTCACCGGATCAGTTGCACTTGGACTCTCGTTTAGAATTTCGAAGTTAGAATAGTATCTCTAAGATATACTGCATCAGCTGCATGCAAATCCGAGCCTATAGAATTCAGCCTGCCGTGGACAAATCGTCATTTTTCCCAGAATCACAGCACTGAAGAATCAATTTTTTCACTTCAGTTGTGGTCACTTTTTGGCACTCGTCATTTTTGGCTTTTTCGTCTCAGACAGAAGGACTAGCTTCGTATTGCAAAATATACAGATTGACTTCCCGTCGTATGCGTCTGGACTAGATTTAGTGGATTTGTTTAGAGAAATTTTAGTATCACCGGAATCGTCATTCTTTCTTTTTACGAGACAAGCTATGGACGTCGGACGGCAGTAGTCTTTTCTGCACTGGCTTTGCACTATTTCACCGTCTTCAACTGATAATAGTTCACACCGTTGCACACTGGCCTCGTTGATCTGAAGAGCTCATTTGTTTGCCATTCTGACACTTTCACCGCCAGTACGGATGCTAAGGCTGCAGAGCTTGCAATCTCCATCTTCTTCCTCAATGAATTGGGTGTCATTTGAAAACTTCAAACAAAAAATGTATTACGCAAGAAAGAGGAGCTTTTTGAACGAGCCACATTGTAGTCATACTAGTGGCTAAACCGAACCTAAGCCCAGTTTCGGATACGAAAACAACCCACAAAACAAATCTGTCCATAAGATTTGTGAGTTGGACACCTCTAATCAGCATCAAGCCAGGAGGCACAGTTAAGAAATTTGACCAATTAAGCGGCGCTTAGATATAGGACGTAAAGTGAAGGAGCAAAGTACCTTAAGTTGTCCGTAAGGTTCACCTCTCGCTCACACGTAAAAATATAATTTAGGAACTATACAGCCAGTGTCTTAAATATGACGCGTCGCATTTTCCAATTATCACTAATTATTTCTTTCTATTTCTGCTCTGCCTCATAACATAAAACGTTTGAAAACAGCCTGAGCTATAAGGAAAGCTCCAAATTTTAACTGAAGTTTGAATTCCCTTTACGACCTTAACGGCCACTTTAGATTAGTGCGGGAATGTAGTTTAAACCTTACGACCGGTCGTAAAGTGGACTTAAACTACTTTGCGACTGCGTGTGAGCGCAGCCTTAGAGAAAGCCCTGAAGGGATGGACTAGCGCAAATTCCAAAAACTAGGTCACTAGTCTGACGTTGTATTCGTATCCAAGACATTAGGTTTAGCCACAAGTGTGACTATAATTTGACTTGGGCGTTAGTCCATTAGCCATCTCATGGTAAAATGCAAATCATCGTCTTAATGACAAAGAATCTTATAACATCTACCAAAAGCATTGTTTTTTTTTTACCTCATGCCGCTAGATGTCGCTGCAAAATTATTAAAGGAAAAACCGCTTAATGACTTTGTCTGTGTCTTTGGACCTCTCTTCCCACAAGCCTTCCTTTTTCTTGGTTAAAACCATCACTTTCTTCCGGGAGTCCGCATTGATAACTATAAAAAGAAAACTGTCTAACCTTTATGATCAGTAAAATGTGTCCAATGCTTATGTTAAAGCTTTCACTAGCTGGCAGCATGTGTGTGCACTTGACTTATGACTCCATCACACATAGTGGAAATCCGAGCGGATTATGAATATTAAGCCGATTTTCCGACCGGTTTTCAGAATCCGCTCAGATTTCCACTATGTGTAAATGCACCATTAGTGAATCTCCAGCAAACAGGAAAAGAGAAGCACCAGGGAAAAGGATATTAAACTCTCGTCAAAACGGTGTTAGAGGGTTTTAAAACCGACTTGATAGACCTTTGTTTCCTCTCCAAATTCTGTAGAGCCTTCTGACTATCTTTTCCCTTTAGAGGATATCTTGATTTCCCCCTCTTTTTCTCTTGTAACTGGAAAACGGGAGGAAAGGCTAATGATAGAGCAATCAAAGTAACGAATTCATTCTTCTCGCACTGGGAAACCTCAAAAAACAAGTTTTGCAGACTGCTGTACAGGATCTTTATTTCCCTCCTATTTCCCCCTGTAAGTGGGGCAACGGGGGAATGACTTATTACACAGCAATAAAAAAAACGCATTTTCGATCTTCTTGGACCCAAGAACATCAGGAATTCATTCTCAGCATCAAAAAATACCAGTCGTATATTTTCCAGTTTCCCCCTGGATTTTCTTCTTTCCCCCGTTTTTCACCCTGTTCGCCAAGGGGATTCTTGGAGACTTTTGATATGTTGTACAACATTTTTTCTATACGAAATGGTGTAAAAGTCATTGGTATTGTAATATTGTCCCAGATCGTCAATTTTTTCCGTAGATTTACTGGACGAATTTGTTTCACACAATTTCAGGTTTTTTTCAGAGGCAACGCTGTAGCGTTGCCTATAGTAATAGCCATACGGCTCCAATGTTTTATTATTTATTATTATTTATTTATTTTTTTTCCAGAGGCACTTCATATAGAAGAGGTCGTCATAGAAACTTCAAAGGGGGATCATTTGATTGGAAATTGAGAGTTCTAGTGCCCTTTTTAATAGTCGAAAATGATTGGAGGGCAACTAGCCCCCCCCCCCCAAGCCAACCAATCCCCCAAACACATCCAATCAAAATTTTGAGATAGCCATTTTGTTCAGCGTAGTTGATTTCCAAATAGAAAATATATTTTTGAGGAAGAAACTTCACCACAACCTTCAGGTCAAGGGTTTTAAGTTATGCCCTGGGGGCATATAAGGTTTTTATAGACGGCGTTGTCGTATAAAATTCAAAAGAGGCTCAATCGATTGAAAATTAAAGGGCTAGTGCCCTTTTTCATAGTCGAAAATGATTGGAGTGTAACTAGCCCCCCTCCCCCCCCCCCAAGCCCATCATTCCCCCAAACACAGCCAATAAAAATTTTGAGATAACCATTTTGTTCAGCGTAGCTGATTTCCACATATAAAATATGTTTTTGACGAGGACACTCCCCCACAACGCCCAGGGAAAGGGTTGTAAGTTATACCCTGGGGGCATAAAAGGTTTTTATTAAAGGCGTTGTCGTAGAAACTGCAAAAAAGACTCATTCGATTGGAAATTCAAAAAGCTAGGGCCCTTTTTAATAGTCAATAGTGATTGGAGGGCAACTAGACCCCCCCCCCAACGCCCATTATTCCCCCAAACTCATCAAATCAAAATATTGAGATAGCCATTTTGTTCCGCGTAGTTGATTTCCAAATAGAAAATATATTTTTGAGGAGGAAAATCCCCCACAACCCTCAGGGCAAGGGTTTTAAATTATGCCCTGGGGGCATATAAGGATTTTATAGAAGACGTTGTCGTAGAAACTTCAAAATAGGCTCATTCGATTGGAAATTAAAGAGCTAGTGCCCTTTTTATTAATCGAAAGTGATTGGAGTGCAACTAGCCCCCCCCCCCACGCCCATCAATTCCCCAAACACATCCAATAAAAATTTTGAGATAGTCATTTTGTTCAGCGTAGCTGATTTCCAGATAGAAAATATATTTTTGAGGAGGATACTCCCCCACAACCCACAGGGCAAGGGTTTTAAGTTATGCCCTGGGGGCATAAAAGGTTTTTACAGAAGGCGTTGTCGTACAAACTTCAAAACAGGCTCATTCGATTGGAAATTAAAGGGCTAGTGCCCTTTTTAATAGTCAAAAGTGATTGGAGTGTAACTAACCCCTTTTCCCCCACGCCCATCATTTCCCCAAACACATCCAATCAAAATTTTCAGGTAGCCATTTTGTTCAGCGTAGTTGATTTCTAGATAGAAAATATATTTTTGAGGAGGACACTCCCCCACAACCCTCAGGGCAAGGGTTTTAAATTATGCCCTGGGGGCATATAACGTTTTTATAGAAGGCGTTGTCGTAGAAGCTTCAAAATTGGTTCATTCAATTGGAAATTAAAGGGCTAGGGCCCTTTTTAATAGTCGAAAGTGATTGGAGTGCAACTAGCCCACGCCCATCATTTCCCCAAACACATCCAATCAAAATTTAGAGATAGTCATTTTGTTCAGCGTAATTGCTTTCTAGATAGAAAATATGTTTTTGAGGAGGACACTCCCCCAGAAACTTCAGGGCAAGGGTTTTAAGATATGCCCTGGGGGTATATAAGGTTTTTATAGAAGGCGTTGTCGTAGAAACTTCAAAAAAGATTCATTCGATTGGAAATTCAAAGGGCTTGTGCCTTTTGTAATAGTCGAAAGTGATTGGGGGGCAACTAGCCCCCTCCACACCCATCATTCCACCAAACACATCCAATCAAAATTTTGAGATAGCCATTTTGTTCAGCGTAGTTGATTTCCGGATAGAAAATATGCTTTTGAGGACGACAATCCCCCACAACCCTCAGGGCAAGGGTTTTAAGTTATGCCCTGGGGGCATATAAGGTTTTTATAGAAGGCGGTGTCATAGAAACTTCAAAAAAGACTCATTCAATTAGAAATTCCGAGGGCTTGTGCCCTTTGTAATAGTCGAAAGTGATTTGAGGGCAACTAACCCCCCTCTGACGCCCACCTTTTCCTCAAACACATTCAATCAAAATTTTAAGACAGCCATTTTATTACACGTAGTTTTAAGTTCTGGAAATTAGGTCTTTGAGGATTACAACTCCCCCAAAGCCCTCAGGTCAAGGGATATAATTTAAGGATTCTCCGAATCCTTCAAATTATTTCTTATGGAAGGGATGCTCGTTTAAACTTTAGAGAGGGCTCATTTGATCACTTTTTAAGAGTCAAAAGAGATTGAAGGGCAACTAGCCCCTCTCCCTCCTCCACGCCCGCAATGCATAATATACAAATTTTGATATAGACATTATGTTAAAATAGTTCAAAGTTCTGATAAAAAAAAACTCCGGTGTCGACACAGCCTCCCAGGGCCCAGGGGTAGGCGTTGTAAGTAATGCCCTGGGGCATAACTTATTAAAGGGGGGTTTATAACTTATAGGAGGGGGTACTGTATGGGAAGAACACATAGGAAATCTATTATAATTATCCAATTATAAGGTTAAAAAACATACTCTGTGATAGATGCAAAATTGCTTTGGCACACAAATTCCTATGAAGGTCAATTCCAAACAGTCGTCATCCCTTTGTGTCAGCAAGTGAAATGGTCTAAACCCTCTTATTGGAGCTATTTTTTCAATCCATTCATTGTTGTCAATCGCTGTCCACAAGTTTTGCAAGCTGTCTATTGGTCATATATAAGGTTTTTATCAAAGAGGTAATCGTATAGACTTTGAAAAAAGCCTCATTCGATTAAAATAGAAAGTTCTAGATCCGTTTTTAAAGTAAAGAATAATCTGACAGTAAGCACCCCCCCCCCCATGCCATAAAAACTTGAAACTTTTTGCAATAAAAAAAGGACAAAAATTAATTAAAAAAACTTTCCGAAAAATATTTTTTTCAAAGAAAATTAAAGGCAATTTTAAACTTAATCTAAGGATATAAAAATACATTTTAAAATTCAAACTAAAAACGACCAGAAATTACTATTAAAGAATAAATGAAACCCAAAACGAACAGAAATTAAATAAAGAATCATAGCAAAAAACATACAACAAGTAATAATATAAATGAATAATAAGATCTTAAAGTGAGTAATGCTTAGACTGAATATGAAAATCAAGCTTAAAACGAAAACAAATATTTTGCTATTAAAGTATAAATTAAACGTAAAACGAACAGAAATTAAATAACAATCAATGCGAACAAACATACAATATATATTAATGTAAATGATTAAATAAATCTTAAAACGAGTGAAACTTAAATTGAATATGCAAATCAAGTTTGAATCGAATAAAAATAACTACAAACAAGAGTTTGGGTATCGTCTAACTGCAGAAGTCTAAAACCTACTGCGTCATTGGCACTTTACTGAAAACGAATTATATTACAAATGTTTTCTTTTGTACTTAATATTGAAAACAAATATTAAAATTACAGTAAAATTTTCGACTGATGATCTTTTAGCAATTAATCAAGGAGGCACACTTGTGCCTCTATAAAGAGGCGACCCACCACAATGTTAAGCGATTTCAGGTCCTAGAGATCGCAGAGAGACGGCGGTAATCGCATTTTGTAGCTCAAGCTCAAACTAAGAATCTTGCAAAATTTCCCCCTCCTCCGACTTTATCTTCATGGGGTAAACTGGGCCGGAAGTTTCGACCCTCCCACCACAGCCCCCCTTTAACGTTGTCCGATTGGGCTGAAATTTAGAGGTTGAGCTTTCCTAGGGCCCGGGAGCTTATCCTCGAAATTTCAGCTCAACCCGATCACTCCTTCCCTGTTTCCAAAAAACCAAATCTAGCCACTTGAAATTCATTTCGTTTTTTTTCTTATCCACGCGTACGGACCACAATTGGCTATTAATCCGGGGGAATGAGGCCTCATTATATGTAGAATTTGATCTGTTAGGGCCTTTTGATATTTTCAGACAAAAAGAATTATCCTCCGAATTTACATTTACGAAAAACCTCGTTTTCTTATAAGAACCCGCTATAAGGGGGCTAGCCCGCGAAAACGCGGGCTCGTTTTCCTATAAGAGCCCGCAAGCGATTTCCGGTCATAGCGGTCGCAGAGAGACAGCGGTAATCGCATTTTTTAGCCCAAGCTCAAACTAAAAAACGTGCAAAATTTCACCCCGCTCCGACTTTATCAAGGAGGCACACTTGTGCCTCTAAAAAGAGGCGACCCACCACAAGGTTAGGCGATTTCAGGTCCTAGAGGCCGCAGAGAGACGGCGGTGATCGCATTTTGTAGCCCAAGCTCAAACTAAGAAACTTAGTTGGGGTAAACTGGGGAGAAACGACTTTATCTTCATGGGGTAAACTGGGCCGGAAGTTTCAACCCTCCCACCACAGCCCCCCTTTGACGTTGTTCGATTGGGCTGCCGCCCCCCCAACCCCCCGATTTCGCAGCCTTTAAATAAAAAAAAAGTTTTTTAAAATGAAAGTAAGGAGCGACATTAAATCTTAAAACGAACAGAAATTATTCCATATATGAAAGGGGCTGTGCCCTCCTCAACGCCTCGCTCTTTACGCTAAAGTTTTTATTGTTTAAAAAAAAGAGTTGTGAGAAAGTCAAACTTTAGCGTAAAGAGCGAGGCGTTGAGGAGGGCACGGCCCCTTTCATATACGGAATAATTTCTGTTCGTTTTAAGATTTAATGTCGCTCCTTACTTTCAGTTTAAAAATTTTTTTTTTTATTTAAAGGCTGCGAAATCGGGGGTTTGGGGGCGGCAGCCCCCCAACTGTGCCTCCTAATCCCTGTACGGTTTAAGGTTCGACCTTGTAACTCAGCCTCTTTAACTCTTTAGAAAATGTATTTTTTTTCAAATAATTTCTGCACGTTTTTGTACAGTTTATTACTTATTATTGCTTGACTAACTGTTTGCTGATCGTGTCAGGAGTTATTTAAAAAAGGAACTGAGTTTCTTTTTCAAACTATAAATTCAGTATATAAAAAATTTTCTTTGACGGTGAATCGAACCCGAGTTTTCCGCCTGACAGTTTGGAGTATTGACCGCTGGACTAAAGAGACACAATTATAATTGTTTTTTAGTAAATGGAATCTATTTTTTAAAGCAAGCAAATCCCCATAAAACTTGATATTTGGTTTTTGGAAAACAGGGAAGGAGTGATCAGATTGAGCTGAAATTTCGAGGATAAGCTTCCAGGCCCGAGGAAAAGTTATCCTCTAAATTTCAGCCCGATCAGACAACGTTAAAGGGGGGTTGTGGTGGGAAAAATTAACATGGGCTATTATAGGAAAACGAGGTTTTTCGCAAATGTAAATTCGGGGGATAATTTTCTCGGTCTGAAAATATCAAAAAGCCCTAACAGGTCAAATTCTGCTTCGAATGAGTCCTCATTCACCCGGATCAGTTGCCAACTGTGGCCTCTAGGCGTGGATAACAAAAAAAAAGAAAAATTAATTTTAAGTGGCTATATTTGGTTTTTTGAAAACAGGGAAGGAGTGATCGGATTGAGCTGAAATTTCGAGGACAAGCTCCCGGGCCCTAGGAAAAATTAACCTCTAAATTTCAGCCAAATCGGACAACGCCAAAGGGGGGCTGTGGTGGGAGGGTTGAAACTTCCGGCCCAGTTTACCCCATGAAGATAAAGTCGGAGGAGGATGGAATTTTGCAAGTTTCTTAGTTTGAGCTTTGGCTACAAAATGCGATCACTGCCGTCTCTCTGCGGCCTCTAGGACCTGAAATCGCTTAACATTGTGGTGGGTCGCCTCTTTATAGAGGCACAAGTGTGCCTCCTTGATAAAGTTGGAGGGGGGTGAAATTTTGCACGTTTCTTAGTTTGAGCTTGGGCTACAAAATGCGATTACCGCTGTCTCTCTGCGACCGCTAAGACCGGAAATCGCTTGCGGGCTCTTGTAGGAAAACGAGCCCGCGTTTTCGCGGGCTAGCCCGCTTATAGCGGGTTCTTATAGGAAAACGAGGTTTTTCGTTAATGTAAATTCGGGGGATAATTTTTTCGGTCTGAAAATATCAAAAGGCCCTAAAAGGTCGAATTCTGCTTCGAATGAGTCCTTATTCACCCGGATCAGTTGACAACTGTGGCCCGTAGGCGTGGATAAGAAAAAAAAAAGAAATGAATTTTAAGTGGGTATATTTGGTTTTTTGAAAACAGGGCAGGAGTGATCTGATTGATCTGAAATTTCGAGGATAAGCTCCCGGGCCCTAGAAAAGCTTAATCTTTAAATTTCAGCCCAATCGGACAACGTTAAAGGGGGGCTGTGGTGGGAGGGTCGAAACTTCCGGCCCAGTTTACCCCATGAAGATAAAGTCGGAGGAGGATGAAATTTTGCAAGTTTCTTACTTTGAGCTTGGGCTACAAAATGCGATTACCGCCGTCTCTCTGCGACCTCTATGACCTGAAATCACTTAACATTGTGGTGGGTCGCCTCTTTATAGAGGCACAAGTGTGCCTCCTTGATTGGTTATTGGGAAGTATACAGAAGTTTTCAGGGGGAATTTTTTCTGGTTGTGGGGGGTGGGGGTGGGTCGGGGGTTATATTGGAGGATCTTTTCGTGAAGGAAGTTTTCATGGGGGAAGGGACATTGCTATGAAGGGGGCGCCGGATTTCCCATCATTATTTTTAAAAAAAATCAGAAATTAAATATAAAAAAACAAGTTTTCAACTGAAAGTATGGAGCAACATCAAAACTTAAAACGAGCAAAAAAATATTAGCTATATGATTGGGTTCACCTTCTAGTCAATGCCTCGCTCTTTAAGCCTAAGATTTTTTAGTACTTTCATAAGAGCTATTTATTCTAATTAACGGCCTTTGTGATTAAGGGGTCATTTATAAAGAATTGGAGCAAAATTCGAACTTTAGCTTAAAGAGCAAGGTATTGACTAGGGGGCAAACCCCCTAATAAACGTATTAAAAATATATGAATATAGAAGTTCGTTACGTAAGTTAATTCGTAAGTTACGTATATTTATTACTAATAAAAACGTTCGTTAATAAAATTAAACAGGTTTCGAGAAAGCCATTTAACCAAATAAAAGTAAAATTAATTTGCAAATTTTGTTTTAATTATTCATGCACGGTGAGCCAAAATCAAAACCTGCATTAATTAAAAAACGTTCACAAATGAAATAAAAAAAACTAAATGAAATAATAAATGAATAATAAAATAATAAAAAAATAAATAAATAATAAAAAAAAAAATAAATGAAAAGTTTTTATTAACTGAAAGTAAGGAACGACGATAAAACTTAAAATGAACACAAATTATTCCGTATATGAAAGGGGCTGTCCCCTCCTCAACGCCTCGCTCTTTACACTAAAGTTTGACTTTCTCACAAACTCAATTTTTTTTAACAATAAAATTTTGTTTTAATTGCAAATTTTTTAAAATTAACTTTAACAAAATTCACACCATCAGATTCAGCTTATCAAAGAACATTATTAAAGAAGCTTCAAACTCCTATCTACAAAAATGTGAAATTTTGAATTTTTAATTAACTTTAACGAAAATTACACCATCACATTCAGCTTATCAGAGAACCCTATTAAAGAAGTTTCACGCTCCTATCTGCAAAAAGGTGAAAATTTGCATTTTTTGCTCGAAGAAAGATCACGATGCCAGCCCTCCAAAAAATGGAGGGCAACTAGGCCCCTTCCCACGCTCATTTTTTTCTCAAAGTCACCCAATTAAAATCTTGAGATAGCTATTTTGTTCAGCATAGTCGAAAATCCTATATATATGTTTTTTAGGATGACTTAGTCACCCACAGTTCCCAGGGGAAGGGCTGTAAGATATGAACTTTGCCCATTGCTTACATATTTTTTTGATTATTGGGAATTATACAGACTTTTTCCGTAAGGTTTTTTTTTGTGGTGGGGGGGGGGGGGCTGGAGGAGGGGGTTACTCGGGAGAATCTTTCCCTGGAGGATGTTTCTTTGGGGTAAGGGACATTTCTATGAAGGGTGCGCCGGATTTCCAAGCATTATTTAAAAAACGATCAGAAATTAAATAAAGGACAAGTTTTTTTCAACTGAAAGTAATGAGCAACATTAGAACTTAAAACGAACAGAAATTATTACATACATGAAGGGATTCTCCCCATAGTCAATACCTTGCTCTTTACGCTACAGTTTTTTTTAGTACTTTCAAAAGAGCTATCTATTCCAATTAAACGGCCTTTGTGATTCAAGGATTTGTGAATTATTTTTGTTTTAACTTTTAACGTAAAGAGCGTGGTATTGACTAAGGGGAGAACCCCTCATATACGTAATAACATATACGTAATAAAAAAAACAAGCGATATGGCTCAATAGTAATATAAACTTTTAAAAGCGGAATTTTGATGTCAATAAATGTATCAAAAGAATGGGCTTATAATGCTGATTCTAAATATATAAATTTTATTAAGTTTAGTATCACTCATCAAAGGCTACGAGCCTGAGAAAATTTACCTGATTTTTTAAATAGGGAGGAAACATCCCCTACAAGTGAAAGAATTTTAATTAAAATCCTACCGTCAGATTCAGCGTATCACAAAACCCTATTACATAGGTTTCAAGCTCATATCTGCAAAAATCTGCAACTATTTCTGCAACGTAGTTTTTGCCAGAAGAAAAATATACGAATATAGAAGTTCGTTACGTAAGTTAATTTGTAAATTACGTCAGAACCAAAATTAGAGACAGTCATTTAGCAAAAGAAGAGTAAAATTTTTATGCAAATTTTGTTTAATTATTCAATGACGGTGAGCCAAAATAAAAACTGCATCAACTGAAAAACGATCAGAAATTAAATAAAAAAAACAAGTTTTTTAAACTGAAAGTAAGGAGCGACATTAAAACTTAAAACGAACAGAAATTATTCCGTATATGAAAGGGCTGTCCCTCCTCAACGCCTCGCTCTTTACGCTAAAGTTTGACTTTGTCTCAAAACTTTATTTTTTAAAACAATAAAAAACTTTAGCTTAAAGAGCGAGGCGTTGAGGAGGGGACAGCCCCTTTCATATATGGAATAATTTCTGTTCATTTTAAATTTTAATGTCGCTCCTTACTTTCAGTTTAAAAAACTTGTTTTTTTTTATTTAATATGTTAAGGGCCAGGCACACGTAGCTGATTTCAGGAACCGATTTCACCATCAGTGGACAAAAGATAGCGGCAAGAAAAATTTATTGAAATAAAAATTTATTGCGCGAGATTTTCAAAACAAAGAATCATGGACACAAACAGTTAACTGGAGTTTATTAATATTTGTATGATAGATCTCAGCTTAGTTCTCAGTTTATTTCTCAGGTCAGTACCTGGGTCTTTCACCACAGACATCTCTGACTGACTATTTATTTGTTACCCTATTTTTTGTGTGATGATCATGATGAAAATCGGCGCTGATTTTGTAAATCTATGCCGAAAACTAGAAAATTTTTCAAGCTCAAATCGACGTCGATTTCTTTTAAAATTAAATAAAAAAAACAAGTTTTTTTTAACTGAAAGTAAGGAGCGACATTAAAACTTAAAACGAATAGAAATTATTCCGTATATGATAGGAGTGGTCCCCGCCACAACACCTCGCTCTTTTCGCTAAAGTTTTTTATTGTTTAAAAAAAAATAAAGTTGTGAGAAAGTCAAACTTTAGCGTAAAGAACAAGGCGTTGAGGAGGGAACTGCCCCTTTCATATACGGAATAATTTCTGTTCGTTTTAAGTTTTAATGTCTCTCTTTACTATCATTTAAAAAACTTGTTTTTTTTTATTTATTTTTTGAACGTTTTTTAATATATAAATGTTTTGGTATTGGCTAACAGTACATGAATAACTAAAACAAAATTTTCATATTAATTTAATTTTATTTTTTTTAATGGCTTTCTCGAAACTTGTTTCATTTTATTTACGAACGTTTTTATTAGTAATAAATATACGTAACTTACAAATTAACTTACGTAACGAACTTCTATATTCATATATTTTTAATACGTATATTAGGAGGTTCGCCTCCTAGTCAATACCTTGCTCTTTAAGCGAAAGTTCGAATTTTGTTCCAATTCTTTTAAAATGACCACTTAATCACAAAGGCCGTTAATTAGAATAAATAGCTCTTATGAAAGTACTAAAAAATCTCTGGCTTAAAGAGTGAGGTATTGACTAGGGGGTGAACCCAATACTATATGTAATATTATCTGTTCATTTAAAGTTTTGATGTTGCTGCTGTTGCAGTTGAAAAACTTGTTTTTTTTATATTTAATTTCTGATCTTTTTTTAAATAATGCTGAGAAGTCCGGCGTCCCCTTCATGGCAATGTCCCTCCCCCCATGAAAACTTCCTTCATAGAAAGATCCTCCTACATGACCTCTGACCCCAGGCATGTACGCAGGAATTTGTTTTGTGGGGGGGGGGGAATTTGTTTTTTTGGGGGGGGGGCAAATCCTTAAAACCCATTATTCTGTGAGCAAAATCAGAAAATTATGGGAAAATGAAAAAAATCGTGAGATTTCGGGGGCCCGGGCCCGGAGGCCCCCCCCCTGCATACGTCCCCGCCCGACCCCCCCCCCCTCCCACTACCAGGAAAAATCTCCCCTGAAAACGTCTGTACTGTATACTTCCCAATAACCAATACTATATGTTAACATTGGGTAAGGTTCATAACTTTCAGCCCTCCTCCCGGGAACTTTTGGGGATTAAGTCATCCTAAAAGACATACTTATAATATTTTCGAACATGCTGAACAAAATGGCTATCTCAAAATTTTGACCAGGTGACTTTGGAGAAACAATGAGCGTGGGAGGGGACTTCGTTGCCCACAATTTTTTTTGGTCACTTAAAAAGGGCAATAGAACTTTAAATTTCCATTCCAATGAGCCCTGCCACGATATTCTAGGACCACTGGGTCGATACGATCACCCCTGGGAAAAAAAAAATAATAAAAATAAACACGCACCCGTGATCTTTCTTCTGGCAAAAAATGCAAAATTCCACATTTTTGTAGATAGGAGCTTAAAACCTCTACAGTAGGGTTCTCTGATACGCGAAATATGATGGTGTGATTTTCATTAAGGTTCTATAACTTTTGGGGGGTCTTTCTCCCTTTTTTCAAAAATCAGTCAAATTTTCTCAGGCGCGTAACTTTTGATGGGTAGGATTCAACTTGATGAAACTTATATATTTGAAATCAGCATTAAAATAAAATTCTTTTGATCTATCTATTTGTATCAAAATACCGTTTTCTAGAGTTTCGGTTACCACTGAGCCGGGTCCCAATAACCAATAGGCTACTATATAACATAGGGTAAATTTCATAACTTTCAGGCCTCCCCCTGGGGGTTTCGAGGGATTAAGTCATCCTAAAAGACATAGTTATAATATTTTCGACCATGCTGAACAAAATGGCTATCTCATAATTTTGATCAGATGACTTTGGGAAAAAAATGAGTGCGGGAGGGGGCCTAGTTGCCCTCCATTTTTTGGTAACTTAAAGTGCACTAGAACTTTTAACTTCCGTTCCAATGAGCCCTCCTACGATATTCTAGGACCACTGGATGGATACGATCACCCCTAGGAAAAAAAACAAAAAAAAAACAAATAAACACGCAAGTAGTATGTTAACTTATACTTCTATGGCATTATGTTCCTTCCTATGCTATTCTATGGCATTATATCCCTTCCTATGTTATTCTATGGCAACTCTACACCTTTTCAAAGAGAGTCAGAACTCCCTCACATGGCATTATATTTTGGGTAGACTATGTTCCTTCCTGTGCTATTTGGGATTACATAATATGTTATGAAGGACGGGTTTCTGACATAATTTATGTAGGACAAAGGCATCTATCTTTGTAATTAGAGAATTGCTCCCTTTTGGAAAAACGGGCATCGCAAGCTTGTGTTATCTCAGAGATTAATGCGTAACTCTAGACATCTTGGTAAAGTTTTTAATAGAGGCTGTTTCCAAAAAGATTTAGGATTCATTAACTTTAATGTTGCCAGTCAAAAGCTATGAGTTTGAGAAAATTGCCTGATTATCAAAAAATGAAGAAACACCTTCCAAAAGTTGACAGGAATGGGATTGTCTTGAGGGGGGAATTTTCCATGGAAGAGGTGGAGGGTATTTTTAAGTGAAAACAACTTCAACCGTGCCCAGCCCCCCGCGATCAGAAATTAAATTATAAAAAAAGTTTCTTCAACTGAAAGTAAGGAGCAACAACAAAACTTAAAAACGGACAGAAAATAGAGGCAGTTTCCAAAAGATTTAGGATTCATTAACTTAAATGTTGCCAGTCAAAAGCAATGGGTTTGAGAACATTGCCCGATTATCGAAAAATGAAGAAACACCTTCCAAAAGTCGACAGGAATGAGATTGTCTTGAGGGGGGAATTTTCCATGGAAGAGGTGGAGGGTTTTTTTTACGTGAAAACAACTTCAACCGTGCCCAGCCCCCCGCGATCAGAAATAAATTATAAAAAAATTTTTCTTCAACTGAAAGTAAGGAGCAACATCAAAACTTAAAAACGGACATAAAATAGAGGCTGTTTCCAAAAGATTTAGGATTCATTAACTTTAGTGTTGCCAGTCAAAAGCTATGAGTTTGAGAAAATTGCCTGATTATCGAAAAATGAAGAAACACTTTCCAAAAGTCGACAGGAATGGGATTGTCTTGAGGGGGGAATTTTCCATGGAAGAGGTGGAGGGTATTTTTACGTGAAAACAACTTCAACCGTGCCCAGCCCTCCGCGATCAGAAATTAAATTATAAAAAAGTTTCTTCAACTGAAAGTAAGGAGCAACATCAAAACTTAAAAACGGACAGAAAATAGAGGCTGTTACCAAAAGATTTAGGATTCATTAACTTTAGTGTTGCCAGTCAAAAGCTATGAGTTTGAGAAAATTGCCTGATTATCGAAAAATGAAGAAACACCTTCCAAAAGTCGACAGGAATGGGATTGTCTTGAGGGGGGAATTTTCCATGGAAGAGGTGGAGGGTATTTTTACGTGAAAACAACTTCAACCGTGCCCAGCCCCCCGCGATCAGAAATTAAATTATATAAAAAGTTTCTTCAACTGAAAGTAAGGAGCAACATCAAAACTTAAAAACGGACAGAAGATAGAGACTGTTTCCAAAAGATTTAGGATTCATTAACTTTAGTGTTGCCAGTCAAAAGCTATGAGTTTGAGAAAATTGCCTGATTATCGAAAAAATGAAGAAACACCTTCCAAAAGTCGACAGGAATGGGATTGTCTTGAGGGGGGACTTTTCCATGGAAGAGATGGAGGGTATTTTTACGTGAAAACAACTTCAACCGTGCCCAGCCCCCCTCGATCAGAAATAAAATTATAAAAAAAATTTTCTTCAACTGAAAGTAAGGAGCAACATCAAAACTTTAAAACGGACAGAAAATAGAGGCTGTTTCCAAAAGATTTAGGATTTATTAACTTTATTGTTGCAAGTCAAAATCTATGAGTTTGAGAAAATTGCCTGATTATCGAAAAATGAAGAAACACCTTCCAAAAGTCGACAGGAATGGGATTGTCTTGAGGGGGGAATTTTCCATGGAAGAGGTGGAGGGTATTATTACGTGAAAACAACTTCAACCGTGCCCAGCCCCCCGCGATCAGAAATTATATTATAAAAAAGTATCTTCAACTGAAAGTAAGGAGCAACATCAAAACATAAAAACGGACAGAAAATAGAGGCTGTTTCCAAAAGATTTAGGATTCATTAACTTTAGTGTTGCCAGTCAAAAGCTATGAGTTTGAGAAAATTGCCTGATTATCGAAAAATGAAGAAAAACCTTCCAATAGTCTACAGGAATGGGATTGTCTTGAGGGGGGAATTTTCCATGGAAGAGGTGGAGAATATTTTTACGTGAAAACAATTTCAACCGTACCCAGCCCCCAGCGATTAGAATTTAAATTATAATAAAAAGTTTCTTCAACTGAAAGTAAGGAGCAACATCAAAACTGAAAAACAGTCAGAAAATAGAGGCTGTTTCCAAAAGATTTAGGATTCATTACCTTTAGTATTGCCAGTCAAAAGCTATGAGTTTGAGAAAATTGCCTGATTATCGAAAAATCAAGAAACACCTTCCAAAAGTCGACAGGAATGGGATTGTCTTGACGGGGGAATTTTCCATTGAAGAGGTGGAGGGTATTTTTACGTGAAAACAACTTCAACCGTTCCCAGCCCCCCGCGATCAGAAATTAAATTATAAAAAAAGTTTCTTCAACTGAAAGTAAGGAGCAACATCAAAACTAAAAAACGGACCGAAAATAGAGGCTGTTTCCAAAAGATTTAGGATTCATTAACTTTAGTGTTGTCAGTCAAAAGCTATGAGTTTGGGAAAATTGTCTAATTATCGAAACATGAAGAAACACAGTCCAAAAGTCGACGGGCAAGGGCTTGTCGTGAGGGGGGACTTTTCCAGGGCCGAATTGGAGGTTTTTTTTACGTGAAAACACCTTTAACCGTGCTCAGCCCCCCGCGATCAGAAATAAAATTATAAAAAAAATTTCTTCAACTGAAAGTAAGGAGCAACATCAAAACTAAAAAACGGACAGAAAATAGAGGCTGTTTCCAAAAGATTTAGGATTCATTAACTTTAGTGTTGCCAGTCAAAAGCTATGATTTTGAGAAAATTGCCTGATTATCGAAAAATGAAGATACACCTTCCAAAAGTCGACAGGAATGGGATTGTCTTGAGGGGGGAATTTTCCATGGAAGAGGTGGAGGGTATTTTTACGTGAAAACAACTTCAACCGTGCCCAGCCCCCCGCGATCAGAAATTAAATTTTAAAAAAAGTTTCTTCAACTGAAAGTAAGGAGCAACATCAAAACTTAAAAACGGACAGAAAATAAAGGCTGTTTCCAAAAGATTTAGGATTCATTAACTTTAGTGTTGCCAGTCAAAAGCTATGAGTTTAAGAAAATTGCCTGATTATCGAAAAATGAAGAAACACCTTCCAAAATTCGACAGGAATGGGATTGTCTTGAGGGGGAATTTTCCATGGAAGAGGGGGAGGTTATTTTCACGTGAAAACAACTTCAACAGTGCCCAGCCCCCCGCGATCAGAAATTAAATTTTAAAAAAAAGTTTCTTCAACTGAAAGTAAGGAGCAACATCAAAACTTAAAAAGAGACATAAAATAGAGGCTGTTTCCAAAAGATTTAAGATTCATTAACTTTAGTGTTGCCAGTCAAAAGCAATGAGTTTGAGAAAATTGCCTGATTATTGAAAAATGAAGAAACACCTTCCAAAAGTCGACAGGTATGGGATTGTCTTGAGGAGGGAATTTTCCATGGAAGAGGTGGAGGGTATTTTTACGTGAAAACAACTTCAACCGTGCCCAGCCCCCCGTGATCTGAAATTAAATTATAAAGAAGTTTCTTCAACTGAAAGTAAGGAGCAACATCAAAACTTAAAAACGGAAAGAAAATAGAGGCTGTTTCCAAAAGATTTAGGATTCATTAACTTTAGGGTTGCCAGTCAAAAGCTATGAGTTTGAGAAAATTGCCTGATTATCGAAAAATGAAGAAACACCTTCCAAAAGTCGACAGGAATGGGAATGTCTTGAGGGGGGAATTTTCCATGGAAGAGCTGGAGGGTATTTTTAAGTGAAAATAACTTCAACTGTGCCCAGCCCCCTGTGATCAGAAATTAAATCAAAAAAAAAGTTTCTTCAACTGAAAGTCAGGAGCAACATCAAAACTTAAAAATGGACAGAAAGTAGAGGCTGTTTCCAAAAGATTTAGGATTCATTAACTTTAGTGTTGCCAGTCAAAAGCTATGAGTTTCAGAAAATTGCCTGATTATCGAAAAATGAAGAAACACCCTCCAAAAGTCGACAGGAATGGGATTGTCTTGAGGGGGGAATTTTCCATGGAAGAGGTGGGGAGTATTTTTACGTGAAAACAACTTCAACCGTGCCCAGCCCCCCGCGATCAGAAATTAAATTATAAAAAAAAGTTTCTTCAACTGAAAGTAAGGAGCAACATCAAAATTTAAAAATGGACAGAAAATAGAGGCTGTTTCCAAAAGATATAGGATTCATTAACTTTAGTGTTGCCAGTCAAAAGCTATGAGTTTGGGAAAATTGCCTGATTATAGAAAAATGTAGAAACACCTACCAAAAGTCGATAGGAATGGGATTGTCTTGAGGGGGAATTTTCCATGGAAGAGGTGGAGGGTATTTTTACGTGAAAACAACTTCAACCGTGCCCAGCCCCCGCGATCAGAAATTAAATTATAAAAAAGTTTCTTCAACTGAAAGTAAGGAGCAACATCAAAACTTAAAAACGGACAAAAAATAGAGGCTGTTTCCAAAAGATTTAGGATTCATTAACATTTTCAACTTTGTTTTTCTTTTTGTACATATCTTAAAATGTCAAAATATGCTTACGGTTCTAATAATTGTGCTCTATGAATGGTCAGAGATACGATGTGGCTTTCCCACTGGTATTCTATGACCGGTTATCGACACTAGCTAGTCTGTTGCATGTATTAAATCAGTATTTTTTACGCAGTGGAACGATAAACACATAAGTCATATCTTTAAAAAAAAGTGAAGATTGAACATTTTAATAGAGTGTGTTCACAAAACAAGGTTATTGTAGCATTGAATGCCGACAAGGAGAAGTATTTAAACTATGAAACAAGTACAAGTGGTAGCACTATTGGAAATGTATGCATGCATTGTTATGACAGTAAGGAATTAAATTTCTTTGGAATACCGAAAAAATTCAACTCTTATGATGGTGATTATGCGAGATTAAGATCTCCAGAGATGATTGTACTCAAAGAGAATGCTAACATAAAAATAAGTGTTGATGATAGAGCACAACTCCTTGCTACTGCTGCAGGTAACGCATTACCTACGGATACACTCAATCATCAGCTTTCGGGTATTAGCATTCAACAGAAGGCTAATAAAAGAAAGGCTTACTCTGCTACTAATATCGTAAACCATATCTTGTTTACGTGCCGAAACTATTACCTGTGTAAAAATAATGTGTTAATAGACAGTGAAATTGCCAGAAATATAAAAATGGCATTGTCAAAAAATATCACTACGGAATATAAAGAAGAAACGATGAAAAACAAAGCACTAGCAAACGTTACTGGCATTGATCAAACAGTCAATGAATCAAATAATACCAAAGACGAAAAGCATATTGAGCCTGTTCATGAGACACCAGTAAAAATTGTGTATGATTCAAAATGGAATAATGATTATTCTACTGATTACGAACTAAGAGAAGACAATAACTACAATATCAAGAGAGGACATGGGGAACTATTTTATGGAACAGATTCAAAATGTCCAAAGTTAATCATTGATATTAATAATGTATCATAATATATTTTTGTATTAATATTCTACATAGCATTATTTCATTAAAAATATTACATTGTTATGTGTTCATTATTTTTTAGAGTAAGCTAGCATATCAAGCGTTTAGAATGTCCATTAAAACATCAGAGATGTAAGAAAAGTAATTTGTGTACATCTATTGTCAGACACACTATTTCCGTAAAATCTGAGCTATTAAGGGTTTTTGACCGTAAACTCTAGTTTTTTGTAAGAAAATTATGGAAAATACAATTTTCTGGTTCAAATGTGAAAATTAAGTCTATTTTTGGATCGAAAAATAAAACTATTTCCGTAAAATCTGAGCTAAAAAGGGTTTTTTGACCGTAAACTCTAGTTTCTTGTAAGAAAATTATGGAAAATACAATTCTCTAGTTCAAATGTGAAACTTAAGTCCAGTTTTGGATACTCATAATGATGAGAACTGATGGTTCTAATTCAATATTTTTTTTTCATAAAACAAACTATTTTTTTTAACTTCGAAATTATTCAACTTTATTTATTTTTTATCTTTTTCTTTTGTACATATCTTAAAATGACAAAATATCTTTCTTGAATTCATCTCTTGGATACACAATAAAGAAATTAAAAAAAATGCAATTTCCAGACTTCATTTGCGTGCAAGAGTTACCGAGAGTTCTATGACTCCTCCCCGCAAAGAATTCTAAGGGTTTTATGACTCCTCCCCAAAATGAAATCAGATGCTTTTAGGAGTCATCCCCCTAGCCATAACTCCATTCGACCTTGAGCGAAGGTATAAAAGTTTGATGATGCATTTCTCTTCTTAACAACTACATTAATAGCTTCCAAGATGATAGGACTCTATGACACAGAATTTATCGGTTGGAAAAAATCATCTTGTGTTGTTATATTTGAATTTTCATATTTACCATTGCCAATGGAACTCGAAGAAATCGACTGTCATCATTGGATAGTGAACTACAAAATGTATGAGTATTGAAAAAGCTTGTGGAGTACTACATACATCATATAAAGAGACTGGGATTCTACGATAGAGTGATTACACCAATTAATAATAGTGGTCAGGAACTTAGAAATGTCCAGGAGGAAGTCAGTGAAATTTGCAGCTTTTTCGGGGTTGAAGCACTCTATGTAAAGGGTAATGTACCTACAGAGAAAGTTTTAATTCAAAAGTGTGACCCTAGGATTCCACTTTTCAATCTCGAACAATTTAAGTGTCCTAAATTAGAAGGGGTTTATCATCGTCCTGAAGACGAGGTCAGGCTCTTCGCGCACTGGATACCTAAGGATATACCTGATCGTGATAAATGCATTAGACATGGTAAAAACTATTCTATATCATAGGACCATAGTTTCTGGATGTTTAAGAGTGAACGTGTGTATGACTATGTGTCATAATATAATTTTGTATTAATATTCTAGATAGCATTATTTCATTAAAAATATATTATGCATTACATTGTTATGTTTTCATTATTTTTAGAGTAAGCTAGCATATCAACAGTATAGAATGTATATTAAAACATCGGAGATTTGAGAAAAGGAATTTGCATACATCTATTGTCAGACACATGAGGTAACATTGACAAAATCTAGGTATCGGAATGAATAAATTCTTCATCAACATCTGTTGTTGGATATGTCATTATGTCATTATCAAAAAATTGTAAGTAGGTAAGTAAGTAAGTAAATAACAAGCTCTTTCTTGAATTCACCTCTTGTATACACAAAGAAGACATTTCATTCAAGAAAACATGAAAATATTTGTAAGTAAGTAACACACTCTTTCTTGAAGTCACCCCTTGGATATACAATACTGATACAATATTCAAGAAATTATGAAAAAATCGCAGGTAAGTAACAAACTCTTTCTTGAATTCCCCCTTTGGATGCACAATACAGAAATTTAATTCAAGAAATTATGAAAAAAATGTAAGTAAGTAAGTAACAAACTCTATGCTTTTTCCGCATCAATTGTCGAATATGTTGAATAAAATATGCAAAGTCGACATAGCTTTATTTCATTTTTTAAGGTTAATTTAGACGAGGTTACGTGCGCGCACGTAGCACCCCATCCAAATGGGGAATTCAAGAAAGAGTTTGTTGCTTACTTGCGATTTTTTCATAATTTCTTGAATAAATTATCTGTTTTGTGTATCCAAGGGGTGACTTCAAGAAAGAGTGTGTTACTTACTTACAAATATTTTCATATTTTCTTGAATGAAATGTCTTCTTTGTGTATCCAAGAGGTGAATTCAAGAAAGAGTTTGTTACTTACTTACTTACATTTTTTTCATAATTTCTTGAATTAAATTTCTGTATTGTGCATCCAAATGGGGAACAAATGGGCATTTATCACGATCAGGTATGTCCTTAGGTATCCTGTGCGCGAAGAACCTGACCTCGTCTTCAGGACGATGATAAACCCTTTCAAATTTAGGACACTTAAATTCTTCCAGATTGAAAAATGGAATCCTAGGGTCACACTTTTGAATTAAAACTTTATCTGTAGGTACATTACCCTTTACATTGAGTGCTTCAACCCCGAAAAGCTGCAAATTTCACTGACTTCCTCCTGGACATTTCTAAGTTCCTGAACACTATTATTAAGTCGTGTAATCACTCTATCGTAGAATCCCAGTCTGTTTATACGATGTAATGTAGTACTCCACAAGCTTTTATCATACTCATACATGTTGTAGTTCACTATCCAATGATAACAGTCGATTTCTTCGAGTTCCATTGACAATAGTAAAAATACACATTCAAATATAACACCACAAGATGATTTTTTTAAACCGATAAATTCTGTGTCATAGAGTCCTATCATCTTGGAAGCTATTAATGTAGTTGTTAAGAAGAGAAATGCATCATCAGCTTTTATACCTTCGCTCAAGGTCGAATGGAGTTATGGCTAGGAGGACGACTCCTAAAAGCATCTGAATTCATTTTGGGGAGGAGTCATAAAACCCTTAGAATTCATTGCGGGGAGGAGTCATAGAACTCTCGGTATCTCTTGCATGCAAATGAAGTCTGGAAATTACATATTTTTTTTAATTTCTGTATTGTGTATGCAAGAGGTGAATTCAAGAAAGATATTTTATCATTTTAATATATGTTCCAACGAAAAA
This sequence comes from Artemia sp. Qi Xiang Cuo, assembly GCF_049724085.1. Taxonomy (NCBI): domain Eukaryota; kingdom Metazoa; phylum Arthropoda; class Branchiopoda; order Anostraca; family Artemiidae; genus Artemia; species Artemia sp. Qi Xiang Cuo. The sequence continues at coordinate 73,591,760 of NC_142800.1, forward strand.
GATAAAAAATAAATGAATGTAAATAATTTCAAAGTTAAAAAAAAAACAGTTTGTTTTATGAAAAAAAATTTATTGAATTATAAGCATCAGTCCTCATCATTATGAGTATCCAAAACTGGACTTAAGTTTCACATTTGAACTAGAGAATTGTATTTTCCATAATTTTCCTACAAGAAACTAGAGTTTACAGTCAAAAAGCCCTTATTAGCTCAGATTTTAAGGAAATAGTTTTATTTTTCGATCCAAAAATAGACTTAAGTTTCACATTTGAACCAGAGAATTGTATTTTCAATAATTTTCTTACAAAAAACTAGAGTTTACGGTCAAAAACCCTTAATAGTTCAGATTTTACGGAAATAGTGTGTCTGACAATAGATGTACGCAAATTCCTTTTCTTACATCTCTGACGTTTAATGGACATTCTAAACGCTTGATATGCTAGCTTACTCTAAAAAATAATGAACACATAACAATATAATATTTTTAATAAAATAATGCTATGTAGAATATTAATGCAAAAATATATTATGATTCATTATTAATATCTATGATTAACTTTGGACATTTTGAATCTGTTCCATAAAATAGTTCACCATGTTCTCTCTTGATATAGTAGTTATTGTCTTCTCTTAGTTCGTAATCAGTGGAATAATCTCTATTCAATTTTGAATCGTACACAATTTTTACTTGTCTCTCATGAACAGGCTCAATATGTTTTTCGTCTGTGGAATTATTTGATTCATTGACTGTTTGATCAATGCCAGTATCGTTTGCTGGTGCTTTGTTTTTCATCGTTTCTTCTTTATATTCCGTAGTGATATTTTTTGACAATGCCATTTTTATTTTTCTGGCAATTTCACTGTCTATTAAAACACTATTTTTACACAGGTAACAGTTTCGGCACGTAAACAAGATATGGTTTATGATATTAGTAGCAGAGTAAGCCTTTCTTTTATTAGCCTTCCGTTGAATGCTAATACCCGAAAGCTGATGATTGGATCTATCCGTAGGTAATGTGTTACCTGCACTAGTAGCAAGGAGTTGTCGTCTATGATCAACAATTATTTTTATGTTAGCATTCTCTTTGAGTGCAATCATCTCTGGAGATCTCAATCTCGCATAACCACAATCATAAGAGTTGAATTTTTTCGGTATTCCAAAGAAATTTAATTCCTTACTGTCATGACAATGCATGCTTACATTTCCAATAGTGCTACCATTTTTACTTGTTTCATAGTTTAAATACTTCTCCTTGTCGGCATTCAATGCTACAATAACCTTGTTGTGTGAACACACTCTATTAAAATGTTCAATCTTCACTTTTTTTTAAAGATATGACTTATGTGTTTATCGTTCCACTGCGTAAGAAATACTGATTTAATACATGCAATAGACTAGTTATTGTCGATAACCGGTCATAGAATACCAGTGGGAAGGCCAAATCGTGTCTCTGACCAATCATAGAGCACAATTGTTAGAACCGTAAGCATATTTTGACATTTTAAGATATGTACAAAAATAAAAAAAAAAAAGTTCAAAATGTTAATGAATCCTAAATCTTTTGGAAACAGCCTCTGTTTTCTGTCTGTTTTTATGGTTTGATGTTTCTCCTTTCTTTCAGCTGAATAAACTTTTTTTTATAATTTAATTTCTAATCGCAGGGGGCTGGGGACGGTTGACATTGTTTTCATGTAAAAATAACATCCACCACTTCTATGGAAAATTTCTACCTCTAGACAATCCCAATCCTATCGACTTTTGGTAGGTGTTTCTTTATTTTTAGATAATTAGGCAATTTTCCCAAACTCATAGCTTTTGACTGGCAACACTAAAGTTAATGAATCCTAAATCTTTTGGAAACAGCCTCTATTTTCTGTCCATTTTTAATTTTTAATGTTGCTCATTACTTTCAGTTGAAGAAACTTTTTTTTATAATTTAATTTCTGATCGCGGGGGGCTGGGCACGGTTGAAGTTGTTTTCACGTAAAAATACTCTCCACCTCTTCCATGGAAAATTCCCCCCTCAAGACAATCCCATTCCTGTCGACTTTTGGAGGGTGTTACTTCATTTTTCGATGATCAGGCAATTTTCTCAAACTCATAGCTTTTGACTGGCAACACTAAAGCTAATGAATCCTAAATCTTTTGGAAACAGCCTCTATTTTCTGTCCGTTTTTAAGTTTTGATGTTGCTCCTTACTTTCAGTTGAAGAAACTTTTTTTATAATTTAATTTCTGATCGCGGTGGGCTGGGCACGGTTGAAGTTGTTTTCACGTAAAAATACTCCCCACCTCTTCCATGGAAAATTCCCCCCTCAAGACAATCCCATTCCTGTCGACTTTTGGAAGGTGTTTCTTCATTTTTCGATAATCAGGCAATTTTCTCAAACTCATAGCTTTTGACTGGCAACACTTAAGTTAATGAATCCTAAATCTTTTGGAAACAGCCTCTATTTTCTGTCCGTTTTTAAGTTTTGATGTTGCTCCTTACTTTCATTTTAAGAAACTTTTTTTATAATTTAATTTCTGATCGCGGGGGGCTGGGCACGGTTGAAGTTGTTTTCACGTAAAAATACCCTCCACCTCTTCCATGGAAAATTCCCCCCTCAACACAATCCTATTCCTGTCGACTTTTGGAAGGTGTTTCTTCAATTTTCGATAATCAGGCAATTTTCTCAAACTCATAGCTTTTGACTGGCAACACTAAAGTTAATGAATCCTAAATCTTTTGGAAACAGCCTCTATTTTCTGTCCGTTTTTAAGTTTTGATGTTGCTCCTTACTTTCATTTGAAGAAACTTTTTTTATAATTTAATTTCTGATCGCGGGGGCCTGGGCACGGTTTAAGTTTTTTTCACGTAAAAATATCCTCCACCTTTTCCATGGATAATTCCCCCCCTCAAGACAATCCCATTCCTGTCGACATTTGGAAGGTGTTTCTTCATTTTTCGATATTCCAGCAATTTTCTCAAACTCATAGCTTTTGACTGGTAACACTAAAGTTAATGAATCCTAAATCTTTTGGAAACAGCCTCTATTTTCTGTCCGTTTTTAAGTTTTGATGTTGCTCCTTACTTTCAGTTGAAGAAAATTTTTTTATAATTTAATTTCTGATCGCGGGGGGCTGGGCACGGTTGAAGTTGTTTTCACGTAAAAATACCCTCCACCTCTTCCCTGGAAAATTTCCCCCTCAAGACAATCCCATTCCTGTTGACTTTTGGAAGGTGTTTCTTCATTTTTCGATAATCAGGCAATTTTCTCAAACTCATAGCTTTTGACTGACAACACTAAAGTTAATGAATCCGAAATATTTTGGAAACAGCCTCTATTTTCTGTCCGTTTTTAAGTTTTATGCTGCTCCTTACTTTCAGTTGAAGAAACTTTTTTTATAATTTAATTTCTAATCGCGGGGGGCTGGGCACGTTTGAAGTTGTTTTCACGTAAAAATACCCTCCACTTCTTCCATGGAAAATTCCCCCCTCAAGACAATCCCATTCCTGTCAACTTTTGGAAGGTGGTTCTTCATTTTTCGATAATCAGGCAATTTTCTCAAACTCATAGCTTTTGACTGGCAACACTAAAGTTAATGAATCCTAAATCTTTTGGAAACAGCCTTTATTTTCTGTCCGTTCTTAAGTTTTGATGTTGCTCCTTACTTTCAGTTGAAGATACTTTTTTTATAATTTAATTTCTGATCGCAGGGGGCTGGGTACGGTTGAAGTTGTTTTCACATAAAAATACCCTCCACCTCCTCCATGGAAAATTCCTCCCTCAAGACAATCCCATTCCTGTCGACTTTTGGAAGGTGTTTCTTCATTTTTTGATAATCAGGCAATTTTCTAAAACTCATAGCTATTGACTGGCAACATTGAAGTTAATGAATCCTAAATCTTTTTGGAAACAGCCTCTATTAAAAACTTTACCAAGATGTCTCGAGTTACGCATTAATCTCTGAGATAACACAAGCTTGCGATGCCCGTTTTTCCAAAAGGGAGCATTCCTCTAATTACAAAGATAGATGCCTTTGGCCTACATAAATTATGTCAGAAACCCATCCTTCATAACATATTATGTAATCCTAAATAGCACAGGAAGGAACATAGTCTACCCGAAGTATAATGCCATGTGAGGGAGTTCTGACTCTCTTTGAAAAGGTTTAGAGTTGCCATAGAATAACATAGGAAGGAACATAATGCCATAGAATAGCATAGGAAGGAACATAATGCCTTAGAAGTATAAGTTAACATACTACTCACGCATCCGTGATCTTTCTTCTGGCAAAAAATGGAAAATTCCACATTTTTGTAGATAGGAGCTTGAAACCTATACAGTAGGGGTTCTCGGATACGCTGAATATGATGGTGTGATTTTCATTAAGGTTCTATAACCTTTAGGGGGTCTTTCCCCCTTTTTTCGAAAATCAGCCAAATTTTCTCAGGCGCGTAACTTTTGATAGGTTGATGAAACTTATATATTTGAAATCAGAATTAAAATCTGATTCTTTTGATGTATGTATTGGTATCAAAATTCCGTTTTTTAAAGTTTCGGTTACCATTTAGCCGGGTCGCTCCTTACTTACAGTTCGTTACCACGAACTGTTTGATCGGCGCTGATTTGGAAATCAGTTCCCGAAGTCAGCTACGTGTGCCCAGCCCTTTATTACTGAAGTTATTTTTTCGCAATTCGTTCTCTATTGACAAGGGCACCTCTTTCTTTTGTGTTTGCTACCATGATTGGTTTGATGACTGGTTTTGGAAAGGGTTTCTTTAATTTTGGTTACTATTGACAAATGGAACGTGGTAAGCTCTATTAATTAGTTCAATTTGTTTTCTTTTATCGTATTCGCTTTTCAAGATATTTAGAAATAAGTATTTTTTGAACTGCGTTATATCCTTTAATTTCACCAAATAGATGAGAAATGTAGCATTGTATAATAAAAACTACTGCTGTATTTCACAACCCTCAAGATGCGATAAAATTATTACAGATAAAGTATTTCAGAGAGGTCTTTTAGGATAGACCACCTCAGCTAACTTGTTTTAATAAGTTAGTACCAGAAGAAGAGGATTAACTTATGACAGAACTATTGTTGGAAGTTAGTGAGCAGTTACTAAGCCTACAAAGCCTCTCTACTAAACTTATCAAGTTTCAAGTTTTAAAATTAGAGGCAAACCAAAAGGTACATTTACAAAGAAAATTTAGAAATATCGGGATTTAGCTAGTGCTAATTAGGGCCAATAAGATTTTTCTGATAGACCGATACGAATGTTTTTTTTTTATGAAATATGCTGATAGGCTCATATCAACGGTAACAAATCCTCGGGATTGGGAAAATCTTACTGTAAATGGATCCTAAAGAATTTAGACGATTTACAATGGTAATTGAGAGACAAAATTTGTGAAAATAAGTTCTTTTCTTTCGGAAGGTTTAAACAGATGTTCAGATTGGAATAATATCTGCTTTTCATGTCAAACTAATGGTCAATTTGAGCCATTTTATTTGCCTTGTTTAGCAACTTTATTGAAGACAACTGGGTAATTCTTACTACACAACAGAAACAGCTACGTAAATTGATGGTAAAAATTTCTCGATAAAACAGCAACAGCTGTGGAAGAGGCAATCCTGTGTAAACATAGCCGCAATTCAGATTGTTCATTGAAGCGATTCATGAATATTTCCCATCACAGTAGTTTTTTTTCTGTGTAAACCTTGAAATAGTGTCTTAAAGGATATTGAAAAATGTATTTATACTCGTTTAAGTGACGAAACTTGAGCCCAAAACAACCAGTGGCGTCAATTCACGGATATATAAAGAGAGGAGGGGCAAATTTATTTGCAAAACCTGGGGAATGGGTTATGATAAGATAAGATTGATTCTTCATTAGATACACATACAATGTTACATGTTATTGTTACCCCAAAGGCTCATTGGCTTGTAAAGAAGAGGGAAGACAAATGAGTTGCTTACTCAGAGATGAAAAGCAAAAGAAAATTTAAAATGAACACATACTCACATACGAAGGAGAAGAAAAAATATAGAAAAAATGAAAGCTACAGAAAAAAATTGAATAAATAAACTAAATTAATTAATTAGATTAAATTGAATGGACTAAAAAAAACGAAAAAAAACACACATGTAAAATAACTTCTACGAAGCCAAAGAATTTTTAACAATTTTTTTAAACTAACCGAATGAGTGGCACCCCCTAGCTGATTCAGGCAACTTATTCCAAACAATATGACACGCCATTAGTGGATTAGAATCTGACCTTATGCAAGGAGTAAATGCAACTTGAACAGGATTTGTCATATTGCGAAGATTATAATTATTTTTATCAGAGGTAAAAGATAGCTGAACAGTTAGGGGCCGGGGGAGGTCGCCATGAAGCTGAGAAAAAGTAAAACATGCACATGAAAGAATGTATAGTGACTCAAGATCAAGTAATGGTATAACTAATGAACGATTAGTTTCCTGAATGAGGTTTACCTCAGAGAGTGGTTTTAACAGTGAAGGATAGGTTGACATACACACAATTGGATAGTAAGAAACTTTAGATTGGATCAAGCAGTGAAAAAGATTTTCAAAATTGATCCAGGAATCGCATGTCTAAGTCAGAGGCAACACTATAGCGTTGGCTATAGTAAAGGCCATACGGTTCCAATGTTTTATTATTTATTATTATTATTATTTTTTTCCTCAGAGGCACTTCATATGGAAGGGGTCGTCGTAGAAACTTCAAAGACGGCTCATTCGATTGGAAATCGAAAGTTCTAGTGCCCTTTTTAATAGTCGAAAGTGATTGGAGGGCAACCAGCCACTCCCCACGTCCATCATTCCCCCAAACACATCCAATCAAAATTTTGAGATAGCCATTTTGGTTCAGCGTAGTTGATTTCTAGATAGAAAATATGTTTTTAAGGAGGACACTCCCCCACAACCCTCATGGCAAGGGTTTTAAGTTATCCCCTGGGAGCATATAAGGTTTTTATAGACGGCGTTGTCGTAGAAACTTAAATAAGGACTCATTCGATAGGAAATTCAAAGGGCTAGTGCCCTTTTTAATAGTCGAAAGTGATTGGAGGGCAACTAGCCCCCCCCACGCCCTGAATTCCCCGAAACACATCCAATCAAAATTTTGAGATAGCCATTTTGCTCAGTGTAGTTGATTTCCAGATAGAAAAAACGTTTTTGAGGAGGACACTCCCCCAAAACCCTCAGGGCAAGGGTTTTAAATTATGCCCTGGGGGCATATAAGGTTTTTAAAGAAGGCATTGTCATAGAAACTTCAAAAAAGGCTCATTTGATTGGAAATTCAAAAGGTTAGTGCCCTTTTTAATAGTAGAAAGTGATTGGAGGGCAAATAGCCCCACTCTCGCTCACACCTTTTCCCCAAACACACCCAATCAAAATTTTAAGACAGCCATTTTATAAAACGTAGTTTTAAGTTCTGGAAATTAGGTCTTTGAGGATGACAACTCCCCCTCAGCCCTCAGGGCAAGGGTTGTAAGTTATGCCCTGGGGCATATAAGATTCTGTATAGACAACGTTGTCGTAGAAACTTCGGACAGGGCTCATTGATTGGAAATTTAAAGGGATAGTTCCCTTTTTAATAGTCGATAGTGATTCTAAGGCAACTGACACCCCATCCAAGCCCACCATTTCCGCAAAAACATCCAATCAAAATTTTTATATACCCATTTTGTTCAACGTAGTTGAAAGTTCTGGAAATTATACGTTTGAGCAGGACGCTCCCCCCCACACTGTCTTCAGGGGCAAGGGTTATAAGTTGTGCCAGTAGAGGAGGGGGTGTTACTCGTGACCCCACACCATATATGGGCATAGACTCGTGATCCCACACCAAATATGGGCATAGAGTCATTAGGGAGAACACATGGTTAATGGGGTCAATGACCTCTTTTTCCAAGTCAACAACAACAACATCGACCTTGACATTCGTTGAGAGCGTGCACTTACAACAACAACAACATCGACCTTGGAACACCTGTGATGTCGACCTCAATTCACCTATCGTGAATCAATAATTCCCCTTAGAAACAACAAATTAAGTCTCCTTTCTTGACAGATCAATCAACCAATAACATCATCTGTCAGACTTTAAAAATTTTCGCCCTAGAAACATTTCTCCAGGAATAGATCCAAATCATTAATGTCTTTGCCTCGGGAACAACTCTTTTGGTCGAACTCCAAAGGATATTAATAACCAAAGGCCATGGAAACAATTAGGCAAGAAACATCTTAGCGATGAATTGTTTTAGCGCGCGAAAAGGTTTCTTATTAATTTGAAATGCGTTAGTGCAGAGATGCCAATAACAAAGGAATACGCTGAATTTACGTTTAGGGATTATTTTGGCGAAACCGTTTTAGACAGGTTATGGAATTATTTCGGCGAAACAGATAGAGACATTTTAAAAGAAGATTTTTGAAGAGATTTTAGAAGAGAATTTAATGGTGAAACTCTGTGGTCGTTATAATACACAAGTTCCATTTGAACAGTGTTGTGAGGTCCTCTAACCCAACCCAAAGGGTTCCAATCCTCCTACCTCAACCCCGAAGGAAGCCCCTGGTACTCAAAGGCCCCCCAAGCTCCCAAAGGGCCACCGGCGCCCCCAAAGGCTCACCCAGACCCCCAAAGGCCCTCCCCCGGTCCCCAAAGGTCCATCGAGCTCCCAAAGGACCAACGGGGTCCCAAAGGCCCTCCACCGGTTCCCAAATGTCCCCCTGGCCCCCAACTGCCCCTCCCGGCCCCCCAAAGGCCCTCCCTGTGCCCCAAACGCCCTCCCCGTGCCCCAAAGGCCCTCCCCCGGCCCCCAAAGGTCCTCCGGACCAGAGAAGTGCCGCCGGGATGTGCCATGGGCCAGGAAAGCGCCACAGGATGTGCCGCAGGGATGCGCCGCGGGTCAGGAAAGCGCCGCAGGGGATGCGCTGCAGGGAGGCACCGCAGGAAAGCGCCGCAGGATGCGCCGCAGGGATGCGCCGCAAAAAAAAAGTAAACTAAAAAGTAAAAATTTCGAAATGTTATCCCCCAAACGCCCTCCTCAGACCCCCAAAGGCCCTCAACTGGTCCTCAAAGGTCCCCCGGGCTCCCAAAGGACCAACCGGCCCCCAAGGGTCCCCCCGAACCCCAAAGGTCCACCCCCGGTCCCCAAAGGTCCACCGGGCTCCCAAAGGGCCCTCCCCCGGCCCCCAAAGGTCCCCTGGGCTCCCAAAAGACCACTCAATCCTCAAGGGCCCCCGAATCCCCAAACGCCCTCCCTGGGCCCCAAAGGTCCTCCCCCGGTCCCCATACATGCACACAAAAACTTACACACACACAAAAACTTACACACACACACAAAAACTTACACACACACACGAAAACTTACACACACACACCAAAACTAACACACACACCCAAAAACTTACACACACACACACAAAAAATAACACACACACACACAAACAAAAAAAACTTGCAAGAGTTGGAATATGTCAGTAGTGTTTGGTTGTGGTTGACCTTGTCACAGTTAGATTTTCTTGATTTTTCAAACTTCATTTTGAATTTCTTTCGTTGAAATGCAAGAGTTGGAATATTTCAGTAGTGTTTGGTTGTGGTTTACCTTGTCACAGTTAGATTTTCTTGATTTTTCAAAGTTCATTTTGAATTTCTTTCGTTGAAATGCAAGAGTTGGAATATTTCAGTAGTGTTTGGTTGTGGTTTACCTTGTCACAGTTACATTTTCTTGATTTTTCAAAGTTCATTTTGAATTTCTTTCGTTGAAAAGCAAGAGTTGATATATTTCAGTAGTGTTTGGCTGTGGTTTACCTTGTCACAGTTACATTTTCATGATTTTTCAAAGTTCATTCTGAATTTCTTTCGTTGAAATGCAAGAGTTGGAATATTTCAGTAGAGTTCGGTAGTGGTTTACCTTGTCACAGTTACATTTTCTTGATTTTTAAAAGTTCATTATGAATTTCTTTATGTGAAATGAAATTGTTGTAATATTTCAGTAGTGTTTGGTTGCGGTTTACCTTGTCACAGTTAAATTTTCTTGATTTTTCAAAGTACATTTTGAATTTCTTTCATTTAAATGCTAGAGTTTGAATATTTCAGTAGTGTTTTGTAGTTGTTTACCTTGTCACAGTTACATTTTCTTGATTTTTCAAAGTTCATTTTGAATTTATTTCGTTGAAATGCAAGAGTTGGAATATTTCAGTAGCGTTAGGTTGTGGTTTAACTTGTCAAAGTTACATTTTCTTGATTTTTCAAAGCTCATTTTGAATTTCATTTGTTGAAATGCAAGAGTTGTAATATATCAGTAGTTTTTGGTTGTGTTTTACATTTTAACAGTTAAATTTTATTGATTTTTCAAAGTTAATTTGAATTTCTTTCATTGAAATGCAAGAGTTGGACTATTTCAGTAGTGTTTGGTTGTTGTTTACCTTGTCACAGTTAAATTTTCTTGATTTTTAAAATTTCATTTTTATTTTATTTATTTGATTTGATTTCGTTGTAATTTTTCTTTTTTGTTTGGCTGTGGTTTACCTTGTCACAGTTACATTTTCTTGATTTTTCAAAGTTAATTTGAATTTATTTTGTTGAAATGCAAGAGTTGGAATATTTCAGTAGAGTTCGGTTGTGGTTTACCTTGTCAAAGTTACATTTTCTTGATTTTTCAAATTTCTTTTTGAATTTCTTTTGTTGAAATGCAAGAGTTGTAATATTTCAGTAGTGTTTGGATGTGGTTTACCTTGTCACAGTTACATTTTCATGATTTTTCAAAGTTCATTTGAATTTCTTTGATTAAAATGCAAGAGTTGGAATATTTCAGTAGTGTTTGGTTGTGGTTTACCTTGTCACAGTTAAATTTTCATGATTTTTCAAAGTTCATTTGAATTTCTTTTGTTGAAATGCAAGAGTTGGAATATTTCAGTAGTGTTTGGTCGTGGTTTACCTTGTCACAGTTACATTTTCTTGATTTTTCAAAGTTCATTTTGAATTTCTTTCGTTGAAATGCAAGAGTTGGAATATTTCAGTAGTGTTTGCTTTTGGTTTACCTTGTCAAAGTTACATTTTCCTGATTTTTCAAAGATGAGTTCGAATTTCTTTCGTTGAAATGAAAGAGTTGGAATATTTCAGAAGTGTTTGGTTTTTGTTTAACTTGTCACAGTTGCATTTTCTTGATTTTTCAAAGTTCATTTTGAATTTCTTTCGTTGAAATGCAAGAGTTGGAATATTTCAATAGTGTTTGGTTATGGTTTACCTTGTCACAGTTACATTTTCTTGATTTTTCAAAGTTCATTTAGAATTTCTTTCGTTGAAATGCAAGAGTTGGAATATTTCAGTGGTGTTTGGTTATGGTTTACTTTGTCACAGTTACATTTTCTTGATTTTTCAAAGTTCATTTTGAATTTCATTCGTTGAAATGCAAGAGTTTTAATATTTAAGAAGTGTTTTGTTATTTTTTAACTTGTAAAAGTTACATTTTGTTGATTTTTCAAAGTTCATTTTGAATTTCTTTCGTTGAAATGCAAGAGTTGGAATATTTCAGTAGTGTTTGGTTGTGGTTTACCTTGTCACAGTTACATTTTCTTGATTTTTCAAAGTTAATTTTGACCTTAATTAGATGATTTGACATAGTTTTATAATTAAAGAATATATAATGTTTGGATTACCGTGTCTCAGTTACATTTTTTTGATTATTCAAAGTTCATTTTGAATTTCTTTCGATGAAATACAAGAGTTGGAATATTTCAGTAGTATTTGGTCGTGGTTTACCTTGTCACAGTTACATTTTCTTGATTTTTCAAAGTTCATTTGAATTTCTTTTGTTGAAATGCAAGAGTTGGAATATTTCAGTAGCGTTCGGTTATGGTTTACCTTGTCACAGGTACATTTTCTTGATTTTTCAAAGTTCATTTCGAATTTCTTTCGTTGAAATGCAAGAGTTGGAATATTACAGTAGCGTTTGGTCGTGGTTTACCTTCTCACAATTACATTTTCTTGATTTTTCTAAGTTGATTTTGAATTTCTTTTGTTGAATTGCAAGAGTTGTAATATTTCAGTAGCGTTCGGTTGTGGTTTAACTTGTAAAAGTTACATTTTCTTGATTTTTAAAAGTTCATTTTGACTTTCCTTCGTTGAAATGCAAGAGTTGAAATATTTAAGTAGTGTGTGGTTCTGGTTTAAATTGTCACAGTTACATTTTCTTGATTTTTCAAAGTTAATTTTGAATTTCTTTCGTTGAAATGCAAGAGTTGGAATATTACAGTAGTGTTTGGGTGTGGTTTACCTTGTCACAGTTACATTTTCTTGATTTTTCAAAGTTCATTTGAATTTCTTTCATTGAAATGCAAGAGTTGGAATATTTCAGAAGTGTTTGGTTGTGGTTTACCTTGTCACAGTTAAATTTTCTTGATTTTTCAAAGTTCATTTTGAATTTCTTTCATTGAAATGCAATAGTTGGAATATTTCAGTAGTGTTTGGTAGTGGTTTACCTTGTCACAGTTACATTTTCTTGATTTTTCAAAGTTCATTTTGAATTTCTTTCGTTGAAATGCAAGAGTTGGACTATTTCAGTAGTTTTTGGTTGTGGTTTACATTGTCACAGTTACATTTTCATGTTTTTTCAATGCTAATTTTGAATTTTTTTCGTTGAAATGCAAGAGTTGGAATATTTCAGTAGTGTTTGGTTATGGTTTACATTATCACAGTTGAATTTTCACTATTTTTCAAAGTTCAATTGAATTTCTTTCATTGAAATGCAAGAGTTGGAATATTTCACTAGTGTTTGGTTATGGTTTACATTGTCAAAGCTAGATTTTCTTGATTTTTAAAAGTTAATTTCTAATTTCTTTCGTTGACATGCAAGAGTTGGAATATTTCAGTGGTGTTTGGTTATGGTTTACCTTGTCACAGTTACATTTTCTTGATTTTTCAAAGTTCATTTTGAATTTCATTCGTTGAAGTGCAAGAGTTGGAATATTTCAGTAGTGTTTGGTTGTGGTTTACCGTGTCACAGTTACATTTTCTTGATTTTTCAAAGTTGATTTAGAATTTCTTTCCTTGAAAAGCAAGAGTTGGAATATTTAAGTAGTGTTTTGTTGTGGTTTACCTTGTCACAGTTAAATTTTATTGTTTTTTGACATTTCTTTTTTTATTTCTTTCGTTGTAATTCAAGAGCTGGAATATTTCAGTAGTGTATGATAGTGGTTTACCTTGTCACAGTTACATTTTCTTGATTTTTCAAAGTTCATTTTGAATTTCTTTCATTGAAATGCAAGAGTTGGAATAGTTCAGTAGAGTTTTGTGGTGGTTGACCGTGTCACAGTTACATTTTCTTGATTTTTCAAAGTTCATTTTGAATTTCTTTCGTTGAAATGCAAGAGTTGGAATATTTCAGTAGTGTTTGGTTCTGGTTTACATTGTCAAAGTTACATTTTCTTGATTTTTCAAAGTTCATTTTTAATTTCTTTCGTTGAAATTCAAGAGTTGGCATATTTCACTAGTGTTTGGTTGTGGTTTACCTTGTCACAATTACATTTTCTTTATTTTTAAAAGTTCATTTTTTAATTTCTTTCGTTGAAAAGCAAGAGTTGGAATATTTCAGTAATGTTTGGTTGTGGATTCACGGGAAACTGGAAATTTTTCTTGATTTTACATTGTTCATTTGAATTTCGTTCCTTTAAAAGCAAGAGTTGGAATATTTCCGTAATGTTGGGTTATTATTTAAAATGTCATTTACATATTAATTGTGATGACTTGCAAATTTTTGACATTATATATTTTATATGCAAGAGTTGGAATATTTCATCTTTTATTTGGTGTTTTTGATATGGTAAATTTGACTTTTTATGTATTTTCAATAGATTATTTGAAATTCTTTTGTTGAAATGCAAGAGTTGGAATATTTCAGTAGCGTTCGGCTGTGGTACAAAATGTCAAATATGAATTCTCAGTATTTTTAAAATTTTATATGAAATTTCTTTCGTTGAAATGCAAGAGTTGGAATATTTCAGTAGTGTTTGCTTGTGGTTTACCTTGTAAAATTTACATTCTCTTTATTTTTAAATTTACATTTTGAAATATTTATGTTTAAATCAATTTGTTTAATATTTAATTATATGTATTTTTTGTTTTAACTTTTAAAAGTTAAATTTTGTTGATTTTTAAAAGTTCATTTGAATTTATTTCGTTGAAATGCAAGATTTTTAATATGTCAGGTTTGGTTGGTTATTGTTTACCTTCACGTAGTTCGATTGTCTTGTATTTTCAAAGTGCCGTTCAAATTTATGTCATTGAAATTCAAGAGCATGATTATTTCGAAGGTGTTTGGGTCTGTCTAAACTTATTACATGTACATTTTATGAATTTTCAAATTAATTTTTAATTTCTTTCATTGAAATGCAAGAGTTGGAATATTTCACTAGTGTATGATTCTGGTTTACCTTGCCACATTTACACACATGTATACACATGTACACACATGTGCTTATCATGAGTGCTCATGATAAGTTAACCTAACCTTTTCCGGTGAGTATGGTTAGCTTAGACTAGATTAAGTTAGGTTAGATTAGGTTAGGTTAGGTTAGCCTACGTACGCTTCACTTAGGTTAGCTTAGGTTAGGTGACAGACATGCCCTAAGTTAGGTGTATGATTAGGTTAGGTTAGGTTAGATTAAGTTAGGTTAGGTTAAGTTAGGTTAGGCTAGGTTCGCCTACGGACGCGGGCGTACGAAGGCTAACCTAGCCTAACCTAACTTAATCTAACCTAACCTAACCTAATCATACACCTAACTTAGGGCATGTCTCTCACCTAACCTAAGCTAACCTAAGTGAAGCGTACGTAGGCTAACCTAACCTAATCTAACCTAACTTACTCTAGTCTAACCTAACCATACTCACCGGAAAGGGTTAGGTTAACTTATCATGAGCACTCATGATAAGCACATGTGTGTACATGTGTATACATGTGTGTAAATGTGGCAAGGTAAACCAGAACCAAACACTAGTGAAATATTCCAACTCTTGCATTTCAACGAAAGAAATTCAAAATTAATTTTAAAATAAATAAAATTTAACTGTGATAATGTGAACCATAACCAAACACCACTGAAATAATCCAACTCTTGCATTTCAACGAAAGAAATTCTAAATGAACTTTGAAAAATAAATAAAATGTAACTGTGTCAAGGTAAACCATAACCAAACACTACTGAAATATTCCAACTCTTGCATTTCAACGAAAGAAATTCAAATGAACTTTGAAAAATCAAGAAAATGCAACTTTGACAAGGTAAACCATAAGCAAACACTACTGAAATATTCCAACTCTTGCATTTCAACGAAAGAAATTCAAATTAACTTTGAAAAATAAAGAAAATGTAACTGTGACAAGGTAAACCATAAGCAAACACTACTGAAATATTCCAACTCTTGCTTTTCAACGAAAGAAATTCAAAATGAGCTTTGAAAAATCAAGAAAATGTAACTGTGATAAGGTAAACCATAACCAAACACCACTGAAATATTCCAACTCTTGCATTTCAACGAAATAAATTCAAAATGAACTTTGAAAAATAAAGAAAATGTAACTGTGACTAGGTAAACCAAAACCAAACACTACTGAAATATTCCAACTCTTGCATTTCAACGAATTAAATTCAAAATGAACTTTGAAAAATAAATAAAAAGTAACTGTGACAATGTAAACCATCACCAACCACTACTGAAATATTCCAACTCTTGCATTTCAACGAAAGAAATTCAAAATGAGCTTTGAAAAATCATGAAAATGTAACTTTGACAAGGTAAACCAAAACCAAACACTACTGAAATAGTCCAACTCTTGCATTTGAATGAAAGAAATTCAAAATGAACTTTGAAAAATCAAGAAAATGTAACTGTGACAAGGTAAACCACGACCAAACACTACTGAAATATTCCAACTATTGCATTTCAACGAAAGAAATTCAAAATGAACTTTGGAAAATCAAGAAAATGTAGCTGTGAAATGGTAAACAACATACAACAAAGTATTAAATAGTCAAACAATTACATTTAACTAAAATAAATTCAAAATGAACAAAAAAAATGAAAAAACATGGAAATGTGAGCACGTCTACCACCCCCCCAAACTACTGAAATAGTAAAACTCTTGCATTTCAACTAATACAATTCATAAGTAGATATGAAAACAAACGCAATTTTAACTTTGACAAGGTAAACCAAAACCAAACACTACTTAAATATTCCAACTCTTTCATTTCAAAGAAAGAAATTCAAAATGAACTTTGAAAAATCAAGAAAATGTAACTGTGACAAGGTAAACCACAACCGAACTCTACTGAAATATTCCAACTCTTGCATTTCAACTAAAGAAATTCAAATGAACTTTGAAAAATCAAGAAAATGTAACTTTGACAAGGTAAACCACAAGCAAACACTACTGAAATATTCCAACTCTTGCATTTCAACGAAAGAAATTCAAAATGAACTTTTAAAAATCAAGAAAATGTAACTGTTACAAGGTAAACCACAACCAAACACTGCTGAAATATTCAAACTCTTGCATTTCAACGAAAGAAATTCAAATGAACTTTGAAAAATCAAGAAAATGTAACTTTGACAATGTAAACCATAATCAAAAAATAATGAAATATTACAACTCTTGCTTTTCAAATAAAGAAATTCAAAAATGAACTTTGAAAAATCAAGAAAATGTAATTGTGACAAGGTAAACCACAACCAAACACTAGTGAAATATTCCAACTCTTGCATTTCAACGAAAGAAATTCAAAATGAACTTTGAAAAATCAAGAAAATGTAACTTTGACAAGGTAAACCACAACCAAACACTACTGAAATATTCCAACTCTTGCTTTTCAACGAAATAAATTCAAAATGAAATTTGAAAAATCAAGAAAATGTAACTGTGACATGGTAAACCACAACCAAACTCTACTGAAATATTCCAACTCTTGCATTTCAATGAAAGAAATTCAAAATGAACTTTGAAAAATCAAGAAAATGTAACTGTGACAATGTAAACCACGACCATACACTACTGAAATATTCAATCTCTTGCATTTAAACGAAAGAAATTCAAAATGAACTTTGAAAAATCAAGAAAATGTAACTGTGACAAGGTAAACCAGAACCAAACACTACTGAAATATTCCAACTCTTGCATTTCAAAGAAAGCAATTCAAAATTAACTTTTCAAAATAATGAAAATGTAACTATTAAAATGTAAACCACAAACAAACACTACTTAAATATTCCAAGTCTTGCTTTTCAAAGGAAATTAATTCTAAATGAACTTTGAAAAATCAATAAAATTTAATTGTGACAACGTACAACAAGAAAACACAATACTTATATATAAAAACTATTGCACTTCAACGAAATAAATTCAAAATGAACTTTGAAAAATCAGGAAAATGTAACTGTGACAAGGTAAACCATAACCAAACACCACTGAAATATTCCAACTCTTGCATTTCAACGAAAGAAATTCAAGATGAACTTTGAAAAATCAAGAAAATGTAACTGTGAAAAGGTAAACCACAACCAGACACTACTTAAATATAAAATCTAGTGAATTTCAATGATAGAAATTCAAATGAACTTTGAAAAATCACGAGAATTCAACTGTGACAAGGTAAACCAAGAGCAAACACCACTGAAATATTCCAACTCTTGCATTTCAATGAAAGAAATTCAAAATGAACTTTGAAAAATCACGAAAATGTAACTATGACAAGGTAAACCACGACCATACACTACTGAAATAGTCCAACTCTTGCATTTCAACGAAAGAAATTCAAAATGAACTTTAAAAAATCGGGAACATGTAACTGTGACAGTGTAAACAATAACAAAACACAACTGAAATATTCCAACTCTTGCATTTCAACGAAATAAATTCAAAATGAACTTTGAAAAATCAAGAAAATTTAACTGTGACAAGGTAAACCACAACCAAACACTTCTGAAATAGTCCAACTCTTGAATTTCAATTAAATAAATTCAAAAGAAATTTGAAAAATCAAGAAAATGTAACTGTGACAAGGTAAACCACAATCAAACACTACTGAAATATTCCAACTCTTGCTTTTCAACGAAAGAAATTCAAAATGAACTTTGAAAAATCAAGAAAATGTAACTGTGACAATGTAAACCACAACCACACACTAGTGAAATATTCCAACTCTTGCATTTCAACGAAGGAAATTCAAAATGAACTTTGAAAAATCAAGAAAATGTGACTTTGACAAGGTAAATCATAACCGAACGCTACTGAAATATTCCAACTCTTGCATTTCAACAAAATAAATTCAAAATGAACTTTGAAAAATCAAGAAAATGTAACTGTGACAAGGTAAACCACGACCAAACACTACTGAAATATTCCAACTCTTGCATTTCAACTAAAGAAATTCAAAATGAACTTTGAAAAATCAAGAAAATGTACCTGTGACAAGGTAAACCACAACCAAACACTTCTGAAATATTCCAACTCTTGCATTGCAACGAAAGAAATTCAAAATGAACTTTAAAAAATCAAGAAAATGTAACTGTGACAAGGTAATCCACAACCAAACACTACTGAAATATTCCAAATATATAATTTCAACTAAAGAAATTCAAAATTAAATTTGAAAAATCAAGAAAATGTAACTGTGAGAAGGTAAACCACAACCAAACACTACTGAAATATTCCAACTCTTGCATTTCAGCGAAAGAAATTCAAAATGAACTTTGAAAAATCAAGAAAATGTAACTGTGACATGGTAAACCACAACCAAACACTACTGAAATATTCCAACTCTTGCATTTCAACGAAAGAAATTCAAAATCAACTTTGAAAAATCAGGAAAATGTAACTGTGACAAGGTAAACCATAACCAAACACAACTGAAATATTCCAACTCTTTCATTTCAACGAAAGAAATTCGAAATGAACTTTGAAAAATCAAGAAAATGTAACTGTGACAAGGTAAGCCACAACCAAACACTACTGAAATATTCCAACGAAAGAAATTCAAAATGAACTTTGAAAAATCAAGAAAATGTAACTCTGACAAGGTAAACCATAAGCAAACACTACTGAAATATTCCAACTCTTGCATTTCAACGAAAGAAATTCAAAATGAGCTTTGAAAAATCATGAAAATGTAACTGTGACAAGGTAAACCACAACCAAACACTACTGAAATAGTCCAACTCTTGCATTTCAACGAAAGAAATTCAAAATGACCTTTGAAAAATCATGAAAATGTAACTTTGACAAGGTAAACCATAAGCAAACACTACTGAAATAGTCCAACTCTTGCATTTCAACGAAAGAAATTCGAAATGAACTTTGAAAAATCATGAAAATGTAACTGTGACAATGTAAACCATAACCAAAAACTACTGAAATATTCAAACACTTTAATTTAAACGAAAGTAATTAAAAATGAACTTTGAAAAATCATGAAAATGTACCTGTGACACGGTAAACCACAACCAAACACATCTGAAATATTCCAACTCTTGCATTTCAACGAAAGAAATTCAAATGAACTTTGAAAAATCAAGAAAATGTAACTGTGACAAGTTAAACCACAACCAAACACTACTGAAATATTCCAACTCTTGCATTTCAACTAACGAAATTCAAAATGAACTTTGAAAAATCAAGAAAATGTAACTTTGACAAGGTAAACCACACCCGAACGCTCCTGAAATAGTCCAACTCTTGCATTTCAACAAAATAAATTCAAATGAACTTTGAAAAATCATGAAAATTTAACTGTGACAAGCTAAACCACAAACAAACACTACTGAAATATTCCAACTATTGCATTTCAACGAAAGAAATTCAAAATGAACTTTGAAAAATCAAAAAAATTTAACTGTGACAAGGTAAACCACAACCAAACACTACTGAAATAGTCCAACTCTTGCATTTCACTGAAAGAAATTCAAATGAACTTTGATGAATCAGGAAAATGTAACTGTGACAAGGTAAACCACAACCAAACACCACTGAAATATTCCAACTCTTGCATTTCAACAAAGGAAATTCAAAATGAGCTTTGAAAAATCAATAAAATGTAAATTTGACATTGTAAACCACAAACAAACCCTACTGAAATATTCCAACTCTTTCATTTCAACAAAAGAAATTCAAAATGAACTTTGAAAAATCAAGAAAATGTAACTGTGACAAGGTAAACCACGACCAAACACTACTGAAATATTCCAACTCTTGCATTTCAACGAAAGAAATTCAAAATGAACTTTGAAAAATCAAGAAAATGTAACTGTGACAAGGTAAACCACAACCAAACACTACTGAAATATTCCAACTCTTGCATTTCAATGAATGAAATTCAGAATAAACTTTGAAAAATTAAGAAATTGTAACTTTGACAAGGTAAGCCACAACAGAACGCTACTGAAATATTCCAACTCTTGCATTTCAACGAAAGAAATTCAGAATGAATTTTGAAAAATCAAGAAAATGTAACTGTGACAAGGTAAACCACGACCAAACACTACTGAAATATTCCAACTCTTGCATTTCAACGAAAGAAATTCAAAATGAACTTTGAAAAATCAAGAAAATGTAACTGTGACAAGGTAAACCACAACCGAACGCTACTGAAATATTCCAACTCTTGCATTTCAACGATAGAAATTCAGAATGAACTTTGAAAAATCAAGAAAATGTAACTGTGACAAGGTAAACCACAACCAAACACTACTGAAATATTCCAACTCTTGCATTTCAACGAAATAAATTCAAAATGAACTTTGAAAAATCAAAAAAATCTAACTGTGACAAGGTAAACCACAACCAAACACTACTGAAATATTCCAACTCTTTCAAGAGTTTTTGTGTGTGTGTGTGTGTAAGTTTTTTTGCGTGTGTGTGTCAGTTTTTGCGTGTGTGTGTAAGTTGTCATGTGTGTGTGTAAGTTTTCGTGTGTGTGTGTAAGTTTTTGTGTGTGTGTGTAAGTTTTTGTGTGTGTGTAAGTTTTTGTGTGCATGTATGGGGACTGGGGGAGGACCTTTGGGGCCTAGGGAGGGCGTTTGGGGATTCGGGGGCCTTTGAGGATTGAGTGGTCTTTTGGGAGCCCGGGGGACCTTTGGGGACCGGGGGAGGGCCCTTTGGGAGCCCGGTGGACCTTTGGGGACCGGGGGAGGACCTTTGGGGGTCCGGGGGACCCTTGGGGGCCGGTTGGTCCTTTGGGAGCCCGGGGGACCTTTGAGGACCAGGGGAGGGCCTGTGGGGGTCTGAGGAGGGCGTGTGGGGGATAACATTTCGAAATTTTTACTTTTTAGTTTACTTTTTTTTTGCGGCGCATCCCTGTGGCTCATCCTGCGGCGCCTTCCTGCGGTGCCTCCCTGCGGCGCATCCCCCGCGGCACTTTCCTGACCCGTGGCGCATCCCTGCAGCACATCCTGCGGTGCTTTCCTGGCCCTTGGTGCAGCCCGGCGGCGCTTCTCTGGTCCGGGGGACCTTTGGGGGCCGGGGGAGGGCCTTTGGGGCACCGGGAGGGCGTTTGGGGCACAGGGTGTGCCTTGGGGGGTCCGGGTGGGGCCGTTGGGGGCCAGGGGGACATTGGGGAACCGGTGGAGGGCCTTTGGGACCCCGTTGGTCCTTTGGGAGCTCGATGGACCTTTGGGGACCGGGGGAGGGCCTTTGGGGGTCTGGGTGAGCCTTTGGGGGCGCCGGTGGCCCTTTGGGAGCTTGGGGGGCCTTTGAGTACCGGGGGATTCCTTCGGGGTTGAGGTAGGAGGATTGGAACCCTTTGGGTTGGGTTAGAGGACCTCACAACACTGTTCAAATGGAACTTGTGTATTATAACGACCACAGAGTTTCACCATTAAATTCTCTTCTAAAATCTCTTCAAAAATCTTCTTTTAAAATGTCTCTATCTGTTTCGCCGAAATAATTCCATAACCTGTCTAAAACGGTTTCGCCAAAATTATCCCTAAACGTAAATTCAGCGTATTCCTTTGTTATTGGCATCTCTGCACTAACGCATTTCAAATTAATAAGAAACCTTTTCGCACGCTAAAACAATTCATCGCTAAGATGTTTCTTGCCTAATTGTTTCCATGGCCTTTGGTTATTAATATCCTTTGGAGTTCGACCAAAAGAGTTGTTCCCGAGGCAAAGACATTAATGATTTGGATCTATTCCTGGAGAAATGTTTCTAGGGCGAAAATTTTTAAAGTCTGACAGATGATGTCATTGTTGATTGATCTGTCAAGAAAGGGGAATTAATTTGTTGTTTCTAAGGGGAATTATTGATTCACGATAGGTGAATTGAGGTCGACATCACAGGTGTTCCAAGGTCGATGTTGTTGTTGTTGTAAGTGCACGCTCTCAACGAATGTCAAGGTCGATGTTGTTGTTGTTGACTTGGAAAAAGAGGTCATTGACCCCATTAACCATGTGTTCTCCCTAATGACTCTATGCCCATATTTGGTGTGGGATCACGAGTCTATGCCCATATATGGTGTGGGGTCACGAGTAACACCCCCTCCTCTACTTGTGCCCTGGGAGCATATATGGTTCTTATGGAAGGAATGCTCGTATAAACTTCAGAGAGGGCTCATTTCATTGAAAATTGAAAGTTCTAGTTCACTTTTTAAGCGTCAAAAAATATTATAGGCTAACCAGCTCCCCCCCCAACCCTTTTTCCCCAAATGTATCCAATAAAGATTTTAAGATAGCTATTCTGTTAAAAATAGTTTAAAGATTATATAAAAAAAAATTCCAGTGTCGACATAACCCACCAGGGCCCGGGGGCATGCGTTGTAAGTTATGCCCTTGGGGCATATATGGGTCTTATGGAAGGGATGCTCGTATTAACTTCAAAGAAGGCCCATTTGATTGGTTATTGAAAGTTCTAGTTAACTTTTTAAGAGTAAAAACAGATTAGAGGGCACCTAGCCCCTCCCCCGATCCACGCCCTTTTTTTCTCAAACCCATCCGATAAAAAGTTTAAGATGTTTTTTTTTTTAATATTTCAAAGACCATATAATGAAAATTCAGGGGTCAACACAGCCACCCAGGGCCCGAGGGCAGGTGTTGTAAGTTATTCCCTGGAGGAATATATGTTTCTTATTGAAGGGATGCTCGTAAAAAATTCAGAGATGGCTCATTTACTTGGAAATTGAAAGTTCTAGTTCAGTGTTTAAGAGTCAAAAGAGACTGGAGGGGCAACTAGCCCCCCCATGCCCTTTTTTCCCCAAATGCATCCAATAAAAAGTTTGAGATAGCCATTAAGTTAAAAATTGCTCAAAAGTCAGATAACAAAACTCAGGTGTCGTCACAACCTCCCAGGGCCCCGGGGCAGGCGTTGTAAGTTATGCCATGGGGCATATACTGTTGGTATGAAAGGGATGCTCGTATAAACTTCAGAGAGGGCTCATTTGATTGGATATTGAAAATTCGAGCTCACTTTTTAATAGTCAAAAAGATCGGAGGGCAGCAGCCCCCCCCCCCACCCCTTCTTTTTCAAAACCCGTCTTATGAAAATTTTGAGATAAAAAATTTTGTTAGAAACAGTTCAAAGGTCGGATAAGCTTAAAACGATATGAAAATCAAGCTTAAAAAAAAAAAAAAATATTTTGCTATTTAAGAATAAATGAAACTTAAAACGAACAGACATTAAATAAACAAGCAATGCGAAAAAACATAAAATATATATTAATGTAAATGAATAAATAAATATTAAAACGAGTGAAACTTAAATTGAATATGCAAATCAAGTTTGAATCGAACAAAAATAACTACAAACAAGATTTTGGGTATCGCCTCACTGCAGAAGCCTAAAACCTACTGCGTCATCGGCGCTTTACTGAAAACGAATTATATTACAAATGTTTTCTTTTGTGCTTAATATTGAAAATAAATATTAAAATTACAGTAAAATGTTTGAACTGATGATCTTTCAGCAATTAATATCATTATACATCAAATATTCACTTTAATTTATAAGTTCTTTCCAAGATTGGTCAAGACAAATATAGTTTCACTACAAACAAAATTACTGCCCCCTTCTTTAACTGTAAAAACCTAAAGCCTTCTTCGTCATTGGCGCTTCACTGAAAACGAATTTATCGTATATTACAAATTTATTCTTTTCCAGTTCTTACAGCATTGAAAATGAAAATAAAAATTACAGGGGAAAAAAAAATCTTGAACTGATGGATCTTTCAACAATTAATATCATTATATATCTAATATTCAATTTGATTTTGTTTATACTTTCCCAGACTGTTCAAGACTCATATAGTATCAAACAGTTCGTGGTAACAAACTGTAAGTAAGGAGCGACCCGGCTCAATGGTAACCGAAACTCGAGAATACGGAATTTTGATACCAATAGATACATCAAAGAATCAGATTTTAATGCTGATTTCAAATTTATAAGTTTCATCAAGTTTAGTGCTACCCATCAAAAGTTAAGCGTCTGCGAATATATGTCTGATTTTCGAAAATAGGGGGGAAAACCCCCTAAAAGCTATAGAACCTTAATGAAAATCACACCATCGTATTTAGTGTATCAGAGAACCCTACTGCGGAGGTTTCAAGCTCCTATCTACAAAAATGTGGAATTTTGCATTTTTTTTTTGCCAGAAGAAAGATCACGGATGCGGGGTTATTTGTTGTTTTTGTTTTTGTTTTTCCCAGGGGTGATCGTATCGACCCAGTGGTCCTAGAATATCGTGGGAAGGCTCATTGGAACGGAAATTAAAAGTTCTAGTGCCCTTTTTAAGTGACCGAAAAATGGAGGGCAACTAGGCCCCCTCCCACGCTCATTTTTTCCCAAAGTCACTGGATTAAAATTTTTAGATAGCCATTTGGTTCAGCATGTTAGAAATATGATAACTCGGTCTTTTAGGATGACTTAATCCCCCAAAGTCCCCAGGGGGAGGACTGAAAGTTATGAACTTTACCCAATGTTTACATATAGTATTGGTTATCGGGAAGTATACAGACGTTTTCAGGGGGGATTTTTTCTGGTAGTGGGGGGGGGGGGTCGGTAGTTATGTGGGAGGATCTTTCCACGAAGAAGTTTTCATGGGGGAAAGGCATTTCTATGAAGGGGGTGCCGGATTTCCCAATATTATTTAAAAAAAAGATCAGAAATTATATATATATATATATATATATATATATATATATATATATATATATATATATATATATATATATATATATATATATATATATATATATATATATATATATATATATATATATATATATATATATATATATATATATATATATATATATAAAACAAAATTTTAAACAAGAAAAACGGGTTTTAATTTTCTATAAAGCAGTGAAATATAAAACAATTAATTATACACAAATACTCCGAATATTTCGGCCCCACGTCCGGGAGCCTTTCTCAACGGAAATAAAAAAAAATATAAAATGAAACAAAAAAAAATTTTCTTTTTTAAAAAAAAACTTAACCTAGGCCCTACATCAAAATAAAACATACTAAACACATAAAGAGAAAGAAAAAAACAAAAGAAAAATATAAATAAATAAGAAACAAAACTCACATATTAAATAAACACTTCCATGCACTGAATGTCAATAATGATTCAACTCGCCTCCTCACAGTATATAAATTGAAATATATTAAATAAACACTTCCATGCACTGAATGTCAATAATGATTCAACTTGCCTCCTCACAGTATATAAATTGAAATATATTAAATAAACACTTCCATGCACTGAATGTCAATAATGATTCAACTCGACTCCTCACACTATATAAATTGAAATATATTAAATAAACACTTCCATGCACTGAATGTAAATAATGATTCAACTCGCCTCCTCACAGTATATAAATTGAAATATATTAAATAAACACTTCCATGCACTGAATGTCAATAATGATTCAACTCGCCTCCTCACAGTATATAAATTGAAATATATTAAATAAACACTTCCATGCACTGAATGTCAATGAATGTCAATGGATTATTGACATTCAGTGCATGGAAGTGTTTATTTAATACGTATATTTCAATTTATATACTGTGAGGAGGCGAGTTGAATCATTATTGACATTCAGTGCATGGAAGTGTTTATTTAATATGTGAGTTTTGTTTCTTATTTATTTATATTTTTCTTTTGTTTTTTTTCTTTCTCTTTAGGTGTTTAGTATGTTTTATTTTGATGTAAGTTAAGTTTTTTTTTAAAAAAGAACATTTTTTTTTTCATTTTATATTTTTTTTTCCGTTGAGAAAGGCTCCCGGACGTGGGGCCGAAATATTCGGAGTATTTATGTATAATTAGTTGTTTTATATTTCACTGCTTTATAGAAAATTAAAACCCGTTTTTCTTGTTTAAATTTTTTTTTTTTTTTAAATGGAAAAGCAGTGTGGTCTAAGAAATTATTTATATATATATATATATATATATATATATATATATATATATATATATATATATATATATATATATATATATATATATATATATATATATATATATATATATATATATATATAAAACAAGTTTTTCAACTTAAATAAGGAACAACATCAATACTTAAAACGACAGAAGACATTACGCATATGATTAGTTTCACCACCTAGTCAATACCTCGCTCTTTAAGCGAAAGATTTTTTAGTACTTTCATAAGAGCTATTTATTCTAAATAACGGCATTTGTGATTAAGGGGTCATTTTTAAGGAATTGGAACAAAATTCGAACTTTAACTTAAAGAGCAAGGTATTGACTAGGGGGCGCACCCTTTAATATATGTATTAAAAAATATATGAATATAGAAGTTCGTTACGTAAGTTAATTCGTAAGTTACGTATATTTATTACTAATAAAAACGTTCGTAAATAAAATTATTCAAGTTTCGAGAAAGCCATTTAACCAAATAAAAGTAAAATTCATTTTCAAATTTTGTTTTAATTATTCATGTACGGTGAGCCAAAATCAAAACCTGCATTAATTCAAAACGTTCAAAAATTAAATAAAAAACAAGCTTTTTTAACTGAAAGTAAGGAACAACGTTGAAACTTAAAACGAACGGAAATTATTCCGTATATGAAAGGGACTGTCCCCTCTTTCTCACAACTCTTTTTTTTAAACTATGAAAACAAGACTTTTTCAACTTAGGATGACAAGACTTTGTCATCCTAAGCCTTCCCTCGCCCATAGTGACAATTATAGTTCGCCTTCTTCCGATGTCCTTGTTTGTTTTGCTGATGACAGCACACCTGGCACTTTGAGAAACTGCAAATCCGAGCTTCGATTAAATTAAAAAAAAAAAACAAGTTTTTTTAACTGAAAGTAGGGAACGACGATGAAACTTAAAACGAACAGAAATTATTCCGTATATGAAAGGGACTGTCCCCTCCTCAACGCCTCGCTCTTTACGCTAAAGTTTTACGCTCTTTACGCTAAAGTTCTCACAACTCTTTTTTTTTTAACTATGAAAAACTTTAGCGTAAAGAGCGAGGCGTTGAGGTTTTAAGATTTCTGTTCGTTTTAAGTTTCATCGTCGTTCCTTACTTTCAGTTAAAAAAACTTGTTTTTTTTTAATTTAAGTCAGTAAGGCGCCAATGACGCAGTAGGTTTTAGGCTTCTGCAGTGAGGCGATACCCAAACTCTTGTTTATAGTTATCTATATATTCATTTATATTATTACTTGTTGTATGTTTTTTGCTATGATTGTTTATTTAATTTCTGTTCGTTTTGGGTTTCATTTATTCTTTAATAGTAATTTCTGGTCGTTTTGAGTTTGAATTTTAACAGGTATTTTTATATCCTTAGCTTAATTTTAAAATTGGCTTTACTTTTCTTTGAAAAACTTATTTTTCTGAAATTTTTTTTTTTAATTAATTTCCTTAAAATACCGAGACTCCTGCATATCTTCATTTTAATAAAATCAATGTGTCGTTTGAAAGTTAGGTTTTCATCAACAAGAATGCCCAAAAAACGAACATATCAGTCTTTAGATCTATGAAATATTACTTTTGGCTGGTGAATTTCTGATAACTGGGGCTAAACCTGAGAAATACGCGAAAAAATAAAAAAACTGGACTTAGAAAAATTTAGGGTAAGATAATTAGCATCAAGCCACAAAATCACCCTCTCAAACAAATTTTCCAAATTTAATCAAAGCTCGGATTCGCAGTTTCCCAAAGTGTCAAGCGTGCTGTCATCAGCAAAACAAACAAGGACATCAGAAGAAGGCGAACTATAGTTGTCACTATGGGCGAGGGAAGGCTTAGAATGACAAAGTCTACAGCAATTAATAAGTTTCTGCTTTTTTACAACATGATAAAGATCATTTACATAAATCAGAAATAGCACAGTCCCTAAAACTGATCCCCGTGGGGGGGGGCACCAAAATTCACTTGCGAGGGTGACCGGAAAAGTGGATCCACAGAAATTAATCTATCCTTCAAATAAGACTGAAACCAAAAAAAATAAATTTCCCCTTATGCCAAAATGAGACATCTTCGATAGAAGAATTTCATGGGTTAAAGAATCGAAAGCCTTACGAATATCCAGGATTATAGCAGCCGGAATCAATCCCGTATTTAACGCAGAATGAATAAAAATTAAAAGGGTCATACAGGCATGTTAGTAGAGATGACCCTATTGATCCGATCAGTACAAAATTCGGTTATCAAAAGAACGTATCTCCGATCAGTACACCATATATGGGCATAGAGTCCCTAGGGAGAACACGTGGTTAATGGGGTCAATGACCTCTTTCTCCAGGTGTGTTTTTGACACGCTCTCAGCGAATGCCAAGGTCAATGTTGTTTTGGGCACGCGATAGAGTCATTAGGGAGAACACGTGGTTAGTGGGGTCAATGTTATTGTTGTTGTTTTTGGCACGCTCTCAGCGAATGCCAAGGTCAATGTTGTTGTTGTTTCCGGGCAAAGTTAATGACACTTCCTTCCTGTTGTTGTTCGAGGCATATGTTATGAGTTTCCGGGCAAGGTTAATTAATGTCTGACAGATGACGTCAAGTTAATTAATGTCTGATGTATTTCCAAAGAGAAATGTCTCCGGGGCAATGTTTAGATCACAGATGATGTCATGATTGATTGATCGACATGGAAGGGGAAATAATTTGTTGTTTCTAAAGAGAATTGTCTCCAGCGCGAAGTTTATTAATGTCTGGAGTTCTTCCAGAAGAATCGTTTCCGAGCAAATGTTTTGATCTTAGCGCGCGAAAAGGTTTCTTTGTAATTTCAAATGTGACAGCCCAGGGATCCCAAACAAAAGGAACACGCTGAAATTACGTTTAGGGATTATTTGGGCGAAACCATTTTAGCCATTTTATGGAATTATTTCGGCGAAACAGTTAGAGGCATTTTAAAAGATGATTTTAGAAAAGGTTTTAGAAGAGAATTTGAGGGTAAAACTCTCTGGTCGTTATAATACACACGTTCCATTTGAATAATGCTGTGAGGTCCTCTACCCCAACCCCAAATGGCTCCGATCCCCCAACCACAACCCCGAAGGAAGCCTCCCGTCCTCAAAGGGTA